>NW_007726230.1:118164-132124 GCF_000696425.1 Galeopterus variegatus | reverse complement strand
GGATCCGAACCCTCGGCAGGAGCGCCTCCACGCTTCCCAAGCGGCGCACTAGCGCAGTGCGCCACCGGGCCGGCCCATCATTTTCACCTTTTAACATTTTGGTAAAGTCAAACAGCTAACTGAAGATTTTACTTAAGGACTGTTTTGTCCCTGAGAGAAAAAAACAAATGTCTTAAATTTGTTTACCATTATGCCATTTACAAAATGATAACACTGCAAAACAACTCAAAATAACTCAAAAAAAGCCATTTTCTTTGGCTCTGAAAGCTGAGACCCTCCCTGTTTACATTTTAGCAAGCGAGGATTAACCCGAGATGAGATACCCCATTTCCTACTGGTACTAGCACCACTGGGTTTCTCAACCTCAGCACACTTAATATTTTAGGCCAGATACTTCTTTGCTGTTGAGGCTACCTTTGCATTGTTTAGCAGCATCTCTGGCCTCTACCCTTAGACTCTAACAGCACCCCACCCCAGTCATGGCAATCAAAAATGTCTCCAGACATTGACAAACCAATTCTAGACATAGTATAGCAGAACCATCAAATGTTCCCTATGCTGACCACGTAATTTATTATTCAAATCAAGACTCTTGAGCATAAAGGGACAGGGCTGCTACTAATAATCACATGAACAACAACAGATATAAGCCAGAACTACCCCAAGCAAACAAGGACATATGGTCACCCAGCCTCTCCCTCAATACACACATGCAAAATCAATCAGCATGCTGACCCATGTCCTGTCTTAGTTAGCAATTCATACCACCTGTAGCCAAACCAGATGGGGTGAGCTATACTAAAGGGGCAGGGAAATGCACTACTCACATCTTTGTTGCCATCTTTGTTTTGGTCATAGTGTTTGTGGCAGTACCTAAAAGGGAGAAAGTGGTGAGAGCTGATGAGGGGGCCACATCTAGATGACAGGCCTTCCACGCGGCCTGTGTGAGCAGCCTTGATAGCCCAAACCAGGGGCTGGTACAGGAGCGAGCCTCACTCCTGCAGCAGAGTGTGGGGGATGGCCTGCTTCACCTCTCATTGCTCTGGGGGGGTCTACTTTTAGACCCCTCGGAAGGTGGGATGACAGGGCCAACTTACTCCTCGGCCATCCTTGTATCCTTCAAGATGTGGACATAGATAAAGAGAGCTTGCTCATGTTTCCCCATGCGCCCCAACAGGAGAGCTCGTTCTTCTAAGAGGCCTAGGAGGAAAAAGGAATACAAGTAACCATCACCACCATTATGAAAGCACAAGGTCAGGGACTAAGCCATTAGAGGAATGGACGTTGGGGCAATATAAAATGGAAGAAATTATTATTTTTATTATTTGGGGTTTTTTTTTCAAGGAGAAAATTACTACAATTTTAAAAAGGGGGGAGGGAGCTATTTTAGGGGGTACTATATCCCATCTTTTTTGTGATCACTTATAAACTGGATAAGAACACTCATTCAACAGCCAAATACATAATAACCACCTACAACATGCTAGGCACTTCAGGTAAGGTAAGCACACACTTGGTCTCAGCTCTCATGGAGATTATACACTAAACAAATGTGTGTCTTTTTCAGACAAATCATGCCAGATTACAAAAACTGCTGAACAATGCACTTGGCCAAAAACGTGTTCTGAAGCAATAAACAGGTTGCAACCTGGCTATCAATTAGCATGTGGTTCACACCCAGAAAAGAGACTTCTCTCAGATACAGTACAGATGTGAGTCTTCAGAGGGGACAAAACAGGAGCACTGGCATGAAACACTTAGTTTTTCCCAGGCTGAGCTTCGTGGAGGGTTGGGGAACTAGGAAAAAGGGAAAGGTAAGTTTTTCCGTCACCTTCAGCTGAAGTGTCTTCTGGCCCTTAGTGAGACACTCACCATCAAAAGGAAAATCACAGATGAGCCGGCCTGGATCATAGTAGCTGGAAATCTCCAAGAACATAAGGAGCTTTTGCCGGTATTCTCCCAGCTCACCCTCTTCCTCTCCAGCAGGGACTGGAGTTTTGCCTTTAAGGGAAACCAAGCTCATGAAAAGATGTTGTCGGGCAACAATGTGGGGTCATCAAGAAAAATAAAGGGGATGGGCTTAACGATGTCACCACATGATCAGAAAGGGCCTCCACAATGGTTTCTAGGTGAACTTCTTTTAAATTATGGTCTCCATATGTTCCCAAAACATCAGCTTAAGGTTAAAAAAAACCAAGTTGAATAGAGAAGCAATCTGGTAGACAAACCTGTGTCTTATTAGCACAGCTGTCATCTTGCAGTCAGATTTGTTCCTTCCACCCTCCCCCAGGAAGACTCTCAGAGATGCTCAGAGACCCCCAAACCCAGACAAGAGCTCCTGAGTTCTGCATGCCAACCCTGGGTCCCTTAGCTCCCCTGGTTCCTTTCAGTAACGTCCTGCCCACCTGGGCAGAGAATAATGAGGCCTGCTTCCCCACGCCACACATGGAGCCTGGGTGTGTGCTCACCTCCCAGGCCTGAGGCCAACTGGTTTTGTAAGAGAACTGGTACCTGCGGGGAAGGATAGGAGATACTCCTTCATCAGACCTTGCACCTTCTCACAGTACAGCTGGATCAGGCAGTTGTGGAACCGAGAGCCCGTCTCCTCCCAGACGTGGATGATGTGTTCCTGAGGCGAGATGTAGGTCTTCCTGGTTGTCTCCATGCTATGACCTGGTCTCCTGGTTCCCCTCACATTTTTAAGACCCAACAGGTCCCATCCAGATTATCCTCTAATTAAGCTGCAAAGATTACCAAGTGGGGTAGCTCTTCTAAAACCACTGGGAAATTTCACAATGCAACCCAGTAATGTAAGGAACTATTGTCTCGATTTCTCATCTCAACTCCTTTTACTAATTTTGTCCCACAATCCTCCAAACTCTTACATTAGCCCATGTAATTAAGGTGAAATATTTGCATTCTGGTACTTAAAACCTGTTTGATTGTCCTGTGGTCACAGCTGAGTTTGGTTACACAAATATGGTGTTGAAACTTTTTTCTCAAACATCATTCTTTTACCCCTTTGTACTTTACTAGATTTAGAAGGTATCACCAAAAGTAACACTTCCAGCTTGGTCTACTGGAATTTCTTTCTTCAGAGGAAGTTGAAATAACTCTCTTCCACATTCTTACATTCTACCAATACCCAAGTGACACAAACCCCGAATCTGAACTGCCCAGAAACTGAACCAGGTAGTCCTGGATCCTGGATTTAAAGCTTTTTAGTGAAGACCAAAATATCTTACCAGATAAGGAATAGCCAGACCCTTAAAATTTTCTATTAAGAAGCCAAGCACACGATCTCGTGGCAGAGATTCCACCTCTGGGAGATCTTCCGTAAATATCTGTCAGAATAAACTGGAGCTCTAGCAGCAGAACCATCCAACCGCAATTCTGCCAAACACACATGCATGCAAGTGTAGGGATCAAATGCACAGATTTTTGGAGGGGCAACGACATACAAGAAGGCATCTGTAGCTAGTTAATGTGTCATAGACTAGGCTGCAGGTTTCCTGACACCTGTGCAAGGCTCTTTCTCCTCTACTACAGTGTTGTCTCATGTTTCCCAGTCTACCCTTTCAAACACAAAGAAACTGCATTAATCCACCCTCTCTCTCCATCCACGCTGTCCCAAGCATAATCAGGACCAACTGTGGTATCAAACAAATCCAAGTGACTCCCATGATCTACCTTCAGGCCATCTTCTGGGAAGTCTCTCAGCACCCACACTGAGTAGGAAAAAATCAAATGCAGGTTTTCTGTGCCTGGAGGGAAAATTAAGACTTGTCAGCAGTTGAAACCCACTCTGCCCATGGGACTGGGAAGGCAGGTGGGCAGGTTACCCCAGGATTCATTTTCCAGACAAGATAGCTCTGTTCAGGCACCAGCCACTCAGGGCTGCTTGGCCCTACAGGGCTGGCTACATGCCATGGGGAGGTCATGGTATGAGCACTGAGGGACTTTTACGCCAACTGGAGTAACAAAGCTGAGTGAAGACCAGGGAGGCAGGGGACCGACCGGCCAGAATTAGAAATGGAGGGGGACCAGTTCCATTTGAACATGAGCTATTTCCACCCGCTTTCAAAAGCTGACTTACCCAGATGTTGTAGATACTGCACTGTCCTCTCATGGCCTTTCAGAGGTGAGTTAGCTTTCTTGGACTGGTCTACCAGCACCTGTAGAGCTGGCCACAAAGCCCAAGAAAAAAGTCCTGAGTCTCTGGCCCATGAGAGATTTATCACACCTCAGTAGGGTTCCCCTGTCAACATATATGACACCCTCCCAGATCCAAGAAGCCCTCCCTCCAGTCACCTTTCTCGTGGAGCCCCTTCTTCTCATACAAGATGATCAGCTCACTGTACTTGTGAGCCTTCTTCAGCACATGCTCACTCTCCTCAATGTGGCAGTGATTGTTCTCCAAGCGCAACAAGGGGGCTACCAGGGCCACATTCGTCTGTAGGGGGTGCAGGACTTTAGCAGAAACTGCTTCCTAGGGAGCCCCACCCTCCTCCAGCCCAGGTCTGCTCCAGGCAGAAAGGCCAGGGATATAACACAGCAAGAGAAAGCAGACAACCCTTTTCCAGGACAACAGGTGGTAGCTTTTGGAGCATTTATGCCCTAAAATACACACAATGTATTTTAATGTTCTTGAGGGCAGAAGAAAGGGATACTTTCTTTGAGGAAATATTGACTCTGTTCACCTTGCCCCAATTTTACTAGAGAAGAACAGCCCACTGTGAGATTCTGGATCAATATTGTACCTTATCCTCTTAAGTCCAAGAAACTCACAGGCATCAGGCAAAGACCAAGAGGTTCCATCATCAAAGATTTCACTCTTACTAGTGGCAGGTCCCCCAGAGTGTAGTGCTCCCTTTCACTTTCCCAGAGTTGCAGGGCAACAATGGGATGTTTGTTCACCTTGCCCCAATTTTACTAGAGAAGAACAGCCCACTGTGAGATTCTGGATCAATATCGTACCTTATCCTCTTAAGTCCAAGAAACTCACAGGCATCAGGCAAAGACCAAGAGGTTCCATCATCAAAGATTTCACTCTTACTAGTGGCCGGTCCCCCAGAGTGTAGTGCTCCCTTTCACTTTCCCAGAGTTGCAGGGCAACAATGGGATGTGGGCAGCCATGTACTCAGGTTACTCACATGGAGGTAGCACTTGAGCAGGGTGGTGTCAATGATCTGCAGCAGCTTCTTCTTGGATTTGATGGTGGGAGTGCCTTCCATGAGCGGGGAGGTGCTGGACTGATGGTCAGAGTCATTTAACTTCTTTACCAGTTGACTTCGTTTCTGTGAATGTCAAAAATGTGGGATCAAGGCCAGAACTAAGTTTTCCTTTGTCACCTGAGCTACTGGGTAACTCCGAATACCTCCAAATCACCTCATGCCCATCGAACCTGACCTCATGTTAGCATTCAAGTTTTATCAGGGATCAAAACAGATGACTGCCAAATTGCCACAGATACAATAATAGCAATTATTTATTGAGTATTTACTACACACCAGGCACTGTGTCAAGCACTTTATATATTATCCTATCTTGCATCTAAAACAAATGCAGTTATTATTATCCCCACTGTACAGCTGAAGAACCTAAAGCATGGATATTAGATAGAATATTGGTAGAAGTGGTAGAGGCAGGATTCAAACTAGGTTCTGATTCCAAAGCTCATGGTCTTTATTTTTTTTTAAAGCAACTTTATTGAGGTAAATTCAAACACAATAAAATGTACCCTTTTTAAGTGTATTGTTGATGTATTTTGACAGATGTATACTAACACATAACCCCCACCTCGATCAAGGAATAGAATATTTCTATCATCCCAGAAAGTTCCTTCATGCTCTTTCCAAACAATCCCACCCACCACCCATCCCACTGATCTGACTTCTATCACCAGAATTGAGTTTCTGCCTATTCTAGGACTTCATATAAGAGGAATCATCCAGTTTGTATTCTTTGTCTGGCAAAGCCCTGGTCTTGCTCTACCATCTCTGTGGCACAATGCCAGTGTGTTAACTTCAGCATTCCCAACCTCAGTGAAGAAGGCCAAGGAAGAATGTGTGCTCAGATTCCTAAAGCTAAGACACTGGCAATAGAAGACTCTCTATAATGCCACAGGCTTTGGGAGATAATATGCCCAGAAACCTTTTCCACGTGGTACATGGCTGTGTAGTGTGCAGGCAGAGGCAAGTCTGTATGCTTCTTGCAGCTTGCAGCTATAGCCCAATGTCAAGGAAGTGCCAAAGCTACACATGCCTGATCAAGCCCATGGGCACTCACTTACCCAAAAGTAGCATCACAATTTTTCCAGTAATACTTTTAGTGTCTAAACAGAGGCCCCTTACAAATGTCTGCCCAACACTTACGAGGAAAAAATATTCATAAGGTCTCTGACTCAGTGGGTGCACAGGAAACAAACAAGCCTTTTGTGGCAGAAATCTGGGGTTAAGAGGAGTTAACAGAGGTATAAGTTTTGGTGTTGACTTTAAAATTTCACTTATCTGTCCATAACAGCAAATTAAAAAAATTAAAAATCTAAATACAAGCGTACTTCAGAAAGTTCATGGAAAGATTCACATTATCCTATAATTCTATTTTTCCATGACCTTTTTGAAGTAGCCTCATATCCCCCCAAAAAAACATAATATGGAAGAGTATTAATTGACAAAAAAGGACTTTACCAATATATGGCTAAATTTTTAAAAAGTAAGCTATAAAACAGAATATACAATTTGTTATTCATTTTCAATAAATGAACCAATAAATAAATTTTAAAAGCTAATTCATAAATACATGTAAAAGTGTAGGACAACACTAAAATGTTAGTTACTTATCTCTAGTGATAGAATAATGGATGATTTATAGTTCTGCTTTATACTTTTCTGTTTTCCAAGTTTTCTACATACAGCAGGCATTTCCCTCCCCAAATTCTGTATGGCACAAAAAAAGTTTGTTGAAAAAAGACAAACTTCTATCAACTAAAATGTACCCTGTTTAGTTCCTGTAACAGTTTAGTGTGAATATACTAGGAATTGGGTATGTTTCCTGGTATCAGGATTTGGCAAGGAACAGCTCAGTGGTACTGTTAAGTTGGTAGAAGCAGCAGAATGAAACTGTGCCCCACACAAACTTATATAGCATTCACTTATAGAACGCCTATGGCATTACAGAAAGTCCTCCATTCCCTGCCATATAAAAACAGATGTTGGAACTTCCAGGTGAACTCTTCCATACCTCTCTGTATTATACCCACCTGTGTCAGGTAGTCAATCAGAGCTAAGTGAGCCTTCTCCAATTCAGCTCCGGAGAGCACAGGCAACGGGTTAGGATACTGCAACTGCTTCCTGTAGTCTGTGGGCAGCAGGTCAGGGTACAGGCCCATCACATGGGTGGGATCTACACGGAAGGTAAACATGATTCCTCCGGAAAGGAGCCCACCAATTTAAGGATTAAATAAAACAAGACTATCACTATAGCAAAATAAGTTACAGACTGTTTTTTTTTAATAGAAATAGCTCTAAGTTATAAAAACTCAATGATCTATATACACTTGTGATTTGAGCACTTTATATATACACGTTTCACTAAAACATTTCATAAATGGCATGACTCTATATTCCAAGACGCAGACACATATACAGAGTAAGAACTGAATATTTATCAACTGAGTGTAGAGGATAAAAATTTTTCAAAGAGTAAATTGATGATGTTAAAGTGAAAAAGATCAAGAGACTTTTTATAAGTCAAAAAAGGAAAATTACTAAAAAAAAAAAACAGACAATAGGCTAGGGAATATGTTTGGAGTATGTATGGCAACGGGCTAATAGGTTGATTATACAAAACAATTCACACAATTGGTAATAAAATGTACGATTTCATTTGATAAATGGGCAAAAGACAAGAATAACTGACAAGAGAAGAATACAAACAAGTGGGAAGATGGTCTGCTACATAAAAAATCAAAATGGTACACATTAAAATGTCAGAGGTAACTTTTTTTTAAAACGTCTTAGAATTTATTGTATTCTCACAGATGCTCACAGATGTCTGTAATAGCAAAATGCTGTAAGCAGCCTACCTATCCCCCTACCCACCACTGGGGACCGATTAAGTAACTTATAGTGTATCAATACTGTGGAACACTGGGTTGTTTGTCAGCTGACAGTAGGCATTCATTTCTACCCCTTTCTATGTTCCTTTTTGCCCACAGGGGCTATAAAGCTGAACACTATACTACTTTTTAAAAACTCCCCACACTCAGGGGTCCAGACAAAAATCTGGTCCCACCAATGAGAAGCACGGTTGTAATTTGGAAACTGGAAGTGAGCAGGAGGCCTCGCTCTTCATACTGAGCTGCCAGCTCACTAGTGCCAGCAGCCAGACTCAGCATTCCAGTGTCTAACCATCAGCTCTGACATTATCCTGAGACACTTGCCCAGATGCAGCAGCCGTGGCTAGTACCAGCTCTGGGGGAACTAAGGCAGCTGTGGGTCTAGAGGAGTGGAAGCAGCAGCGACTTGCTGACCTCTGGATCCCAAGGACCCCGGAACGGGGTCCCTTTCATGATGCATATCAGTTCTCTCAGTGAGCTGGCCCGAAGACAAATGCTACACAGCCTTGCCTTGAACACTCTAGAACACACATCACCCCCAAGTCATCCGTGCCTATCCACATATTTCTGCCCCACCAGGAAGACCCTGTTACTCAGGATCAGAGAATCATGATAATCTGAAAAGGACACTCCCAAGAGGGACAACTGAACAAGACAAGTGAAAATTCTACACGGGTGCCACATGGAGGCACAGTCTGAGGGAAGAAGACAGCTGCTAGGAACTGTAAGTACACATGTCACCCTCACTGAGGCCCCCCCATCTGCTTCCTGCCACCGACGCTCATGTCTATAAACATGGATCTAATCACACTGTTCTACTTTAAACTTTATTATGTCACCTAAGGTCTATCAAATGAAGTCCAAACTCCTTTATGGCATTCAAGGTCCTTTGAAATCTGGCCCCAATGTCTCTTTCTAGCGTGATCTATCGCACACCACCCAACACCATACTGGGTTCTGGTTAATGAGTCCTAGACACAGGACATGAGCTGGCTGCCTCCATGCCTCCCTTTGCACTCCACTTCTCCTTCTCAGCTTTCAGGGCCTAGTTCACCTCCTGTCTCTCTTATTCCTGGGCAGAACTGCTCACTCACTTCTCTATGCTCTGGAAGAACTTTTTTTACACTTACCCCAATGTTTAACTCAGTGGTTTTACATGCAAGATCTCTGTGGACATATAACATGTCTTATTTATCCCTGAGGCCCAGGACTGAAGGCACAGCTGACACTGACAGTTATCTGCCTTTGGGACAACATTTCTGAGTCCAGGATTATGCCACACACGGAAACCCCAGTACAATACAGACACATACTTAACAAAGAAATGATATCCCTCATGCAGAACAAAGGATACAAATCAACTCTGCTCTAACCTCACTGATCTGGCTGTTTCCTGAACATACCAGGCATTCTTTCCACTTCTCACCTCATGGCACATGCACTAGCTGTTCCCTCTGCCTGGAATGCTCTTCCCTGGACATCTGTATGGCTGGTTTAATCACCTCCTTGATGTTATAACTGAAATGCCCCCTTCTCAGAGATGCCTTCCCTAAGCATTTCATCTTAAATTGCAATCCTGACCCCTACCTTCAGTACTCCTTATCCCCTTTCACCTGCTTTATTTTTTCTTAGCACTTACCACTTCCCAACATACTATAATTTTGCTTATTTATTTTGTTGTTTGCCCCCTCCATATCAAAATATAAGCCTACTTGGCACCTAGAATAGTCTTCAGTACATGAAGAAGCTTGATAAACATGTGTTGAGTAAAAGAATGGATATAGTATTTGAACCAATTCAACAGTCCAAGGCTCAACTTTAAGGTCTAACTATGGGTTTCAAGAAATGTTAAGAGCTATCTCACTCATACCCTTGCCATTCCACACCATGCACACCCGACCACCAAGACCCTAAGCTCCCAGGGCCCCAATGCAGTGAGACTTCTCATCAAGCCCTGTGCAAACAAACACATGTAGCAGTTACCTTTCTAGCTTGCATTAGAGCTTTTTATGTACAAGTTGTAGGTTGCCACAGGAAATAACTCTAACACATTTATTGAATTGAATGACTTTCTGTGACTTTCTCTAATGGTGAAGGCAAATCATCCTGGGAAATTGGAAGTCTGTATTTATGGGTAAGACCATAAGATTAGGACTATGAATATGTAACCATTGTGGCTACTCACAGGATCTTGCCAGGTAAGAGGATCCATTTAGGTGAGCATAAACTTTCCCTATTCTCAGAAGTCTGGTATCATTTTTCCCTGTCCTTTCAATCTTCCCTCCCTCCAATAGTTCCTTATCCTAAGGCCACACCTACTTGTTACCTGTGCCAAGCTTAGCAAAGACCTGCATGGACTCATCAAAACGCTTCTGGCAGAAGAGGTTGAAGGCATACAAGTTCTTGATGTGATGAATTTGCTGCTGCTTTTCACTATCAGAGTCATCTTTCATTTCCTAATAAGAGAGTAGAATAAGTAAGAGCTCATTCATTCAACGAATATTTATTCAGTACATTCTAAGTGTGAGACAATGTAGTAGGAGCTACAGATGCCCAAGTGTACAAGACAGCCACATGGTATCTGCTCTCACAGACTGCCCTAATAATCTAACCATACGATAGCTAGTAATTCTGCAATTAAAATACAACAGGGTTTCTGTGAAATCCCTCACCAGTACTCCTGAAAACTGTCAAAGTAATGAAAAACAAGGAAAGACTGTCACAGACCAGAGGATAATAAGGACACATAATAACTAAATGCAACATGATTTCTGGATTTGATCCTGGAGCAGAAAAAAGGAAAAACTGGCCAAATCTGAATAAAGTCTAGGGTTTGGTTTAAAAACAAAAAATCAAAACAGAACAGGGTGAGAGTGATGACAGAAGGATGTGGGAGGAGAACCCAATCCAGTCTGAGTGTGAGTCTCGGATGGATTCCAAGAGGGACCTACGCTGAGACATAAAAGATGAGCAGCTGGTGTTAGCCAAGTGAGGCTGGGCAGGTGACAGAAAGGACAGGAAAAGAAATGTGTCCTCGACAGCACATGTGCAAGGCCCTAAAAAGACAAAGAGATAAGCATGGGGTGCTCAAGGAATGAAAGACATCTGCCATAGCCGGCACAGTTGGGAAAGGTCCTTGTTCACAGTAAAAGCTAAATAGATGGAGATATCAGCAGCTCTGTTTCTTTCTTCTAGCCTTTTTTTTTTTCTTATATCTCTTTTAGCCAATCTTCATCACATTTAATTTCTTCCTTCAAAATGTCTCTCAGCTTTCCCTTTCCGCTTCCTTTCCTATTGCTAGCGCCACAGGCCAAACCTCCATCAGCATGTGACTGCACCTGGTCTAACCTCTCCTACTTGGTGCTTCACAGGCTTCCAAAACCTGGTGCTGGCCTGCTTATCTAGCTTGTTCCCAGACACTGAAGCCACACCTCTACTCCAGTCAGGACAGGCTCCAAATGTTCTAGAAATGTGCCACATGTATTTTTACTTCTTTAACTTTCTCTTGATCTTCAACACTCCCTGTTTCCTGCTCCTGATCAAACCTTGCCTTATGCTTAAAAGGTTGACTCCAGTGTCCAACCTTAGGATGCCCTTTCTAGCCCACAGTGAACTGTGCCTTCTTTAACATTTTGCTCCACGTTTTGTCGATGCCAAAGTTTAATATGTAATTGCCCTCTGAAAGTTTCATGTATCTTCTCTTATATACTTAAATACAAGTTAGGTTTCTTGAAGACTAAGATAATGTCAATCAATCTCCTTCTGTCATAAAAAGGGCAGAACACATTGTATGTATGAGCCTAGAAAAGAGAAGGAAAAATGGGAAACCACTTCCATGTTCTCTACCAAAGATTAACAGACAACCTGAATTAGGCAGATCATTGAAAAGACTCCAAGGTCTTCCTGTTAAGAAAAATAGATACTGAAAAATTATGTACTGCATACTCTTTATAAAGTTCAAAAACTAAATATATTATCCATATATATTAAATATGTATGTAAAAGATTAAAAATATTTTTAAGGGCATAATAAACACAAAGTTCAGTAAAATGATTATATCAGGGGGGCAGAGGGATGGGATGGGAAGGAGCATGTAGGTTATAAAAGTTATTGTTCTTGGGTAGGATGATGAGTTCATGGGTATTGACTATATTATTTTCAAACATTAAAAAAAGGAAATAATATAAAATAGTATAGGACAATGTATGAGTGGGAAAAAAAAAAGACTAGTAAGATGCTGAAATTAAATGCCCAAGAAGGAAATCATCTTTATTGGATATTGAACCATGTCTAACTATTAAGACCTGATTTTTGTTTTAAATCCAGAACTTACATATCCAAAATAAATGTTGCTGTTCAAAAGTAGCCACTATAGGTGACTATAAACATGTTTATTCCCTCAAAATTTACTTATTGCTTTCCTTTCAGAAATAATTTATAGGATATTCTAGAAATTAAGTTTTACTTAATCTTCATAAAAATCTTCATAAAAATTTCTTCTTTAAATTAAGGAGGCCGGCACATTAGCTCACTTGGTTAGAACGTGGTCCTGATAACACTAAGCTCCAGAGTTCCATCCCTGCACCGGCCAACCACAAAAATAAAAAAAAAAAAAAATTAAATTAGCACTGTCCAGTTCAATGACTAGGTTAGGCTCAGAATGACTTTTGGTTGCTTCCTTAAATCTAATCCACTCTCTACAGATAATAGTAATCATCACTGAGGACATTTCAAAGAATAACACACAGACTCTGAAGTCAATCTCCAAAATGGTTTCTGGCAACAGGCGCATCATCGGAACAAGAGCACAGTCACTATTTTGCTGTGAACAACATCCCACGCATACGCTAAAGGGGAGTGACAACCATAATTATAAGACTGCAGCCGGGGAATCAAGATGGCGGAATAGACGGTCCACAGCGTCACTCTCTCCCACAAAGCAACCAATTTACAAGTATAAAAACGTAACATCAGCCAAGCCAGGGCTGCTGGAGCTCAGGGGAAGGGGAGGAGAGACCTATGGAGTTCATGAAGGCCGGAGAAACTACAATGAGAGAAAGAAAAAGCTGCTTTGAGCGTTTTGGGCCGTGGTTGCTTTAAGGATCGAGCTGATGAGCGCATGGAGCAGGAGCAGGCAGAAGCCACAGCTGTGCCCTCCAGATGGAGTTGCTTGGAGGCAGCAGGAGAGAAGAGGGCCTTGGCAGCCCCCAAGACAGCAAGACCACTAGTAGGGTTCCCAGGGACCCACACAGGAGCAAGGAGCCAGAACAACTGAAAAAAGGGAGCCATTCAGAGGCTGGTGAGTCATTGCAAGGGACTGGTGCAAGGCCCATCCCATGGGAGGTGTTTGGAGCACAGGCGGTGGAGAGACGTGCCCACCAGGGGAACACTGGGGCATGGTAAGGACAGCCAATCTGCCCCCCAATCAGCACAGGACCACTCAAAGGAGACTGGTCAGGAATACAGAATTGCACGGGGTGCAGTTTGACGAAAAAACTCAGGCCCAGATCAGAGGTTCTACAGAACACAGATCCACCTGGTCTCTGGAGAGCCGGAAGTACCTATAAGGTCAACCATTAAACCCTGAGCTGCACAAAAAGCCTTCCCTAGGGCCGAGCCCTTGGTGCACTCGGGAGAGTGCGGCACTGTGAGCGCAGCAGCGCTCCTGCCACGGGTTCGGATCCTATATAGGGATGACCTGTGCGCTCACAGCGTTCACTGGCTGAGCGAGGTGCGGCCGGTCTCAAAAAAAAAAAAGCCTTCCCTAGGGAAACAGCAGCAAAGTAGCAATTTAGCTCAACCACACAGTTCAAGTACTGGTTCCCACAGGAAGTTCCCCC
>NW_007726230.1:116258-117369 GCF_000696425.1 Galeopterus variegatus | reverse complement strand
CCACACCCAGGCACACTGAGCCAGCGCTTCAGGACCCACGGGGGGACCTGAGGCTTGGAGAAGGGGACTGGACCCCCCTCCCACAACCAGGCACACTGAGCCAGCGCTTCAGGACCCACCGGGGGACATGAGGCATGAAGAAGGGGACTGGACCTCTCTCCCACAACCAGGCACACTGAGCCAGCGCTTCAGGACCCACCGGGGGACCTGAGGCATGGAGAAGGGGACTGGACCTCTCTCCCACAACCAAGCACACCAAGCTAGCGCCTCGGGGCCCACCCACTGTCCTGGGGCATGGAGAAGGGGACCAGACCACCCTCCCACAACCAGGCACACTGAGCCAGCGCTTCAGGACCCACCCAGGGACCTGAGGCATGGAGAAGGGGACTGGACCTCTCTCCCACAACCAGGCACACCAAGCCAGTACCTCGGGGCCCACCCACGTTCCCGGGACATGGAGAAGGGGACCAGACCAGCCTCTCACAACCAGGCACACTGAGCCAGCACCTTGGGTCCCACCCAGGGACCCAGGGTACGGAGTCGGGAACTGGACCTCTCTCCCACAACCAGGCACAATATGCCAGCAACTCGGAGCCCACCCAGGGAACCGGGGCAAGGAGAAGGGGAATGGTCCTCTCTCCCACAACCAGGCACAGCGCGCCAGTGCTTTAGGGCCCGCCCAGGGACCTGAGGCATGGAGAAGGGGACTGGACCTCTCTCCCACAACCAGGCACACTATGCCAGCACCTTGGGGCCTTCCAGGGGACCCAAGGCAAGGAGAAGGGGACCAAACACACCCTACAACCAGGCATACCACCAGTGCCAAGGAGCATGCCAAAAACAGCACCCCCACGTGGGTGGCCCACCACAGTCACCACAATAACCATGGCTGCTGCAAAAGTCGCTAGACACCACAACCACCACACAGATGGTCTGCCAACCACTGGAGTGCATTCACATAAGAAGAGTCACCAGCAGAGACAAAGAAAAGAAGAGGATGTCTCTCTCCACAAAACCCGTTTCAGAGTGACAGAAGAAGCATCTGCTCTGTGATAATATTGGGGGACCTGATCATATCTCTCAGCATTGGACAGATCATCTAGGTAACAAG
>NW_007726230.1:111432-115567 GCF_000696425.1 Galeopterus variegatus | reverse complement strand
GGGGAGGAAATGGGGGAAGGGGAGAGGTTGGACAAGGGGCATAAAGAATAATTATGATTTGTGCTGGTTTATTTTGCACTTTCCTAATGACAGATGCTGTGGAGAATCTTGTCATATGCTCATTGGCCATATCTTTATTTGTGAAGTGCTCGTTCGAGTCTTTTGCCCATTTTACAATATTGGGTTTACCACCTTTTTCATATTAATTGGTAGTATTCTTTAAGTTATGTATTACAAATATCTTCTCACTGTAAATTGCATTTTCTCTCTAATGTCTTTTGATGACTAGAAGTTCTTAATTTTAATAAAGTATATTTTATAAAAAAAAAGAATAATTACGATTTGTAACAAAACATATGCTAGTAATACTGATTTAATCAACATATCTCAATGTTAAACCCCCCAAAATACGTATAATCAATTTTGATTCGATAATAAAATAAATTTAAAAAAATAAATAAATAGGGCCGGCCCGTGGCTCACTCGGTAGAGTGCGGTGCTGAAAAAACACCAAGGCCATGGGTTCGGATCCCATATAGGGATGGCCGGTTCACTCACTGGGTGAGCGTGGTGCTGACAACACCAAGTCAAGGGTTAAGATCCCCTTACCGGTCATCTTTTAAGAAAAAATTTTTTTTAAAAAAAAGAAATAAATAAAAATAAATTGGTTGTTAGATCTAAAAAAAAAAATAAGACTGCAGTCGGGTTAAATGCAACATCTTGAGGTGGTTTCAGAATATCTAAAGAAGGCCTATTTATCCAAACACAGGAGTCTACTGTTGAAAGGAATTTTAAGGGGCCCTCTAGTTTTTGCACTGAATGAGACTATAATATTACATTTATGACTGTTACTATACTTTAATGTTTGCACTGTCTTTAATTTTTCAAGACCATACAATATCAATTAAACTATTTTATTCTCCCATCAATTCTTTATGGTACTATTATTATAATTAACATTCATTGTACATTTGACAGATACGCAAAGTGAAAAAGCAAAATCACTTAGAGTTACATATTTTATGGTACAGTCAGACCCTGAATCAAGCCTCCTGACTTTCAGTTCTGTGCCTATTCTACTAGACCAAACTAAATATGAACATCTAAACCAAAATCACCTACTTTTGAGAACAATGAAGAAGGCAGAATCACACCCAAATCTCAGGAACAAGACTTACTGCAAGCTGCAGAGCCAGTTCAAACTGCTTGTCCTGGAGAAGCTGTTGGATTTGGGTTGCCATGGGGACAGGAATGAGTCTCCAAACAAAATGATTGCTGGCCACATAGATAATGTTTGATCTGGAGGCAGGAGTAAGAATATTACCAAAAGAGCATGGTCTTTATGATAACACAGGTGATGTCAAAGAATTGGGATAATATGGCAGCCATAGAAAAGAAATTCCTTACCCTCCCGAGGTAATAAAACGGGGTCTTTGCAATTCAATGCTCTGGACTAGAAGCCTTGGCTCAAATGTTCGAATCTCCACATATCGAGGCAACACTGCGATGATGTAGGGAGGCTGGTGCTCTGTGCAAGAGAGAACATGTTGAGCTATAGTGCTGGTTGAAGGCTCTGGATTTGTGGAGTGTTTCAGTTGCCCATTCTAAGCTGCATTTAAATGAATTTCCAAAAGTCCACTAGTCAAATACTAAGCCAAGATCCACACTTTGACAAAGAAAGAAAAAAAAAATTGCTTTGCCTGAGTGATGCTAAGAGAAATTTCTGACACAAAAAAGAATTATCCAGTGTGGCTGAGAGTGACCTTATCCCACTCCTATTTCCCCCAAAAAACTGAATAAAACCTTCACTTGCTCCTTTCTCATGAGTCACAAAATCTCTCTTCTGACCAAAAATGAAATGCTACAAGGGTGGTCATTTGCTTCCAGGCAATACCACTGTAGAGAGCTGGGAGCCTAAGGCAGGAATAGGAACAGAAATACCAAATGTATAGGACAGAGACACCTGAATGCAATCTGTGCCTCTAAGCTACAAAAACAATAGCAACATCACCACCACATCAAAAACCCTTCAATACTGAATTACATGTACTACAGGAATAAATAAGGAATTTCCACTACTTTCCAAATGTAGTCTATTTGTCAGAGGCTACAATAAAACCATTAAAAAGAAAGTGGAAGAAAAGGAACTAAGAAGCAAAAATGGCAGTATACAATCATATCCTAAAGTGTATGTGCACTTCTGTTTCCATTCTCTCTCCTCTGAAGCAAAACTCAGCTTCCTGCAAAAACTAGACTACCGTTTTTAATCACTCTAAAACACTGCTTATCAGAAGGGGAACTGAGAGTGAAAGACACAATGTAAACCAGTCTGCTAAAGCTATGAATGGGACTCCATTCTGCAGGATGGCACACAACCCCAGCCCAAAGTGGGAAATAGCAGCTACTGTTGGTCTCACCCATGGCCACTGGTATGTCTGTCCAGTTCAGGGCACATTTCTGTGTGCAGATTCCCTCCTCATTCAGCACCACGGTGAGATCATCCTGACCCACAGCCACTTTTCCATCTGCCAGAGGCGCAACTAAGGGCTCCAGCTGTTTTCCTGTTGGAAAGAGCTCTTTGATGGACCCCTTTCCATCCACCTACAGGAAGACACAAAGTGAGTTACCTGGCACCCCCTAGCCAGAGGAATGGACACAGCCTGGAAAAATATAGATAATACCCAAAACCTATAGAAGCCAATAATATTTCTTGTTAGATATAAGGACATAGTATAGAGTTCATTATGACAAACTTTCTCACAAAGTAAAACTAGTTTTCTTTTTCTTTAACACTGAGAAAAGCATCTAGCCTGGCAATTGACAATGCCAGGTACTGGCAAGTAGGCAGCACTTTGGAACCCTCACACACTGCTGGTGGGAATGCAAATGGTACAGCCATTCTGTCTGTCAGTTTCTTATAAAATTACATATGCACTTACCATATGACCCAGCAATTCCATTCCTAGGCATTTGCCCAAGGGAATGAAAACTCATGTTTACACAAACACCTATATGCAAATGTTTATAGCAGCTTTATTCATAATTGATAAAAATTAGGAACTTTATCCTTCAACTGATGAATTGGATAAACAAACTGGGGTACATCCATACCACAGAGGACTATTCAGCCATAAAAATAAACTATACACACCCAACAACACGAATGAATCTCAGGCATTATGCTAAGTGAAAGCCAGACTCAAAAGGCTACATACTGTATGATCCCATTTATAAAACATTCTGGAAAAGGCAAAAATATAAGAGACAAAGAATAGATCAGTGGTTACCAGAGGTATGGGAGCAGAATGGAGAGCTGATTTCAAAGGGGCAATTTGAGGGAATTTTGGAGAACTGTTCTGAATCTTGATTGTGGTGTTAGTTACACAATTCTAGGCATTTGTCAAAACACAGAACTATACACCAAAAAGAATGAATTTTGCAATATGAAAATAAATAAATAATTTTTGAACAGCCTGGTCCTAAAGCAAGATTTCCCACCCTCAGAAGACTCCATCCTCAACAAGGTGATGGCAGCCTCCGTAGTGGTCAGAGGACAGAGAGCCCTACTTCAACTTCATAGCCCCCGACCCTATGCAGACTTTTCTCAGCACCCATATGCCTGGTTACTATTTAGTTGCACAGCAGTGACTCCTCCAGGAGTTTGCAACTCTGATGCTGATAAAATTAGGATATTACTTCTATATAAAAATGGAACGAATATATTAATAAGACAAACAATGAAGGGCCTACACAATAGAGGGATAGGAAAGTGGGAGGTAGGGAGAAAAGCTCCTAGAATTATCAAGTCTGGATTATGAGAGGTATGTGAAGTTAAGAGGTTTAGATTATTCTATGAAATGAATGGTATATCAATCTTTTCTACATATAGCATGCATATAGGAGAAAAAAGAACAATGACATGGATATTTATTGCTTGTTAAGAGAAAAGGCAGGTTATAAAACAATGTGTGTAATATGATATTTTTGTAAACAGGGTGGAAGCCCATATGCTAAAATGTTAACAGTGATTATTTCTGAGTAGGGGATTACAGATGATTTGCACTTCCTTTATTTCCTTATGTATATTTTCTTTTCTACAATAAGCACACACTTTTGAAATGAAAAAAAAAAAAAA
>NW_007726230.1:108686-110582 GCF_000696425.1 Galeopterus variegatus | reverse complement strand
GGGTTGCGATCTGTTGCCGGACACGGAAAAAGACAAAAGACAAAAAAAAAAAAAAAAAATACTTATGTTAATACTAAAATTAATTTAGAACTCCTAAGCATTGAAACCTCAGGATAGCAGTCCATTATAATGCTATTGGACAGAGGCAGGCAGCCCTAATCATCTGTCCTAGGAATTATCTAATTACTTATTAAGGGTGGTTATCTAATTATTGGGACAGATGATTATAATTATTTATGATGTGGATAATTCATTATGTAGGGAATTGAGAGTTGACTCTAACTGGCTTAAGCTACACAGACACCTTATTTGTGGAAAATGCTGAGAGCATGAAAATTAACTAAAAATACAAACAAACACAAACCTCATAATCCTGAAAGCTCTACTTATGGTAGTATCTTGAATAGTTCAGAAGC
Source organism: Galeopterus variegatus (assembly GCF_000696425.1). Classification (NCBI taxonomy): domain Eukaryota; kingdom Metazoa; phylum Chordata; class Mammalia; order Dermoptera; family Cynocephalidae; genus Galeopterus; species Galeopterus variegatus. The sequence continues at coordinate 110,166 of NW_007726230.1, read as the reverse complement.
ACATAATCATCTCCCCAAGGTAAAATGATGATATTTGTAAAATAACATGGCTTTACCCTTATTAGGTAGTAGTCTCTCTTGAAACCCACACAGATAGAATTTTCACACCATGCCATGGACTTGGGCACATCGGGTACACTAAAGTCCCCCTGAAGAAAGAGATCAAGAGCTTCACTGAAAACACATTAAAAGAAAAAAATCATGACCTTCCTATATTATTCCACCTTCATTCTGCAAAATCACCCTCACCCTCATCTGAGCACAATTCTATAAGTACGAGGCCAGAAAACCACCCTTAATAAAAATATAAGTCACCCCCGAACTGGACAAAGTACATTTGGAAAAGCTGAAAACCCACTTTGAAATAAACCAATCTAAGGGCTGGCCTGTTAGCTTCGTTGGGTAGAGCGCAGCCTTATAACACCAAGGTCATGGGTTCAGATCCCCATACAGGCTAGCTGCCAAAAAAATTTAAAAAGAAATAAGCCAATCTGTAGAGAAGAGCAAGCTCTCATGTACCTCATACCAGAGTACTCATCTGGGGAGAACTACAGGACTGGGGTCCTGAATGTCACTAGAACTGAAGAGGAGTCTTTCAAGCTGTGGGCCCACAATAGCAGCAGCTCCCACCCAACCCATGGAAGAGGCAGCAGTGACTTTACCTGCAATTCATGAAATTCTCTGTCCTTCCAGAAATAGAGCTGCAGTTTCTTTTTCACTGCCACACACATCCGCAACACCTCCTCACCGGTCTCCTTGTGCTGGTAAGAGACACCCAGGGCAAATGAAGATGTGCATACAATGACTCCACACCTGAGTGACAACTAGATTAGAGATTTCTACCTTGAAATGGTTATAAATCTGAAAATCCCCTGTAATATACAGCCATGCTGCCAGAAAAACTGAGCAAAAGAACATCAGTCTCTGGCATGTACTCAGAAACAATTGGTTGAGGGGTACTTTCTCCCTAAGGGCTGCCAGTCAAAGACCCCAGCACCAGCAAAGCACCGTGCACGTTCACAATTCAGACAGGAAAATCCAGGAGCAAGCCTTCCGCTACAAAACTGCTTCCTCCTTTTTTTTTTTCTTAAATGTTTCTCACTCACAGCTGTCAACACAGGCTGGGTCAGGGATCAGCAGGTGCCAGTGACAGCAAATCCACTTTCAATCCTTTAATAGTGGAGGCTGGCCAGTTAGCTTAGTTGTTTAGAGCACAGCCTTGTAACACCACTGTCAAGGTTTTGGATCCTATATCAGCCAGCTGCCAATCAATCAATCAATCAATCAATAAAGGAGTGGGGAAAAGAAAATTTGTAAGCATAAAACAATGCAGCGTCAATGGAGACCATAAAAGTTAATAGTAATCAGAGTTGAGCAGAGGGATGAGGCAGATTTTGAAGAATATAAAGATGAATTGGCAAAAATAAGAAGAGAAGTCTTTGAACAATGAAAACTCCCTAAAGACGAAGGTCACAGTGAT
>NW_007726230.1:65285-108405 GCF_000696425.1 Galeopterus variegatus | reverse complement strand
TGCTTCCTCCTTTTTTTTTTTCTTAAATGTTTCTCACTCACAGCTGTCAACACAGGCTGGGTCAGGGATCAGCAGGTGCCAGTGACAGCAAATCAACTTTCTATCCTTTAATAGTGGAGGCTGGCCAGTTAGCTTAGTTGTTTAGAGCACAGCCTTGTAACACCACTGTCAAGGTTTTGGATCCTATATCAGCCAGCTGTCAATCAATCAATCAATCAATCAATAAAGGAGTGGGGAAAAGAAAATTTGTAAGCATAAAACAATGCAGCATCAATGGAGACCATAAAAGTTAATAGTAATCAGAGTTGAGCAGAGGGATGAGGCAGATTTTGAAGAATATAAAGATGAATTGGAAAAAATAAGAAGAGAAGTCTTTGAACAATGAAAACTCCCTAAAGACGAAGGTCACAGTGATCTGTTTAGAACAAGAGTCAATTTATTGTTCTATAATTATGTTCATGATACCATTACACTCTTGTTTTCCGACTCATGGTTTGTCCATGACAAGTGTTTTTACCCTTGGTTGGTTGCCTCCTGCCACACAGATGTCCGGCACTCTTAACACACACACAGGGAATGCAAACGTTTCAACTTCACACCACATACCAAGGGGGAAGTTTCTCTAATGCCATCCAAAATCAAATATTCTCTGTGGAGTCTCTGCTGGGTTTGGATCATCAATGTCATTCTTCCCATCTAATGGTAGGAATGATGTAGAAAAGACTATTGATTAAAGAGCACAAGCCAAATTTCATCTTGCATACACTTACCTGGAGGTCACATGTGAAAAGTGATGCTCCCTTTGCCTTTGAAACTGTGGTGATTTGTTGAAATGTCAAGAGGTCATGGACATAAATGTTATTTTCTGTTTGGGAGGAGGTAAAACCACTATAAATGATACAATTCTCTAGCCACCTTCAAGACAAAAAAGTAACTGTGTAACATCTAGAAGAACCAAATGGCAGACACTGGCTGAAGATGTGCCTTAGTCTCACTAACACTGATTAATTCTGGGCTATTACCAGTACAAAACATTTACAAGGTCACTCAATCTTCTGAACTTGAATATTCTATTCCTTAAAAATTTGGGCCGACTTGAGTAAAAAAGCTCTTTCACTTCCAAAGCATTCTTATACCCTGTCCTTCTCAAGCCTGGAAATTTGTGATGCAGTATTTATAAAAGAAATGGCTTTCAAAGTTACTTAACATGAGGAGGCTCCAATCAGAAAAAGGAAATCCCTTGTGAATTTTGTACAAAACCCCTGGCAAGGATTTCTATTCTAGCAAAGCAAGCAAAATAGTAACTTTACCTGGGCCTCGTAGCTAGTTTTAGTTATGAAGATTTAGGTACCTTAAATGTTTACCTGTGGACCTAGGATCTAAGTTTAAAATGATTCTACTATTTGGGCCTTGGCTGAGCAGTGCAGAGTGTGAGCAAGTTTCTAGCCCTACGCTTTTCAAGAAAAGGACTCACTGGCTGCCTTCCATGAAACCATTGCTTTTCAAACAAAGCCCTTAACAGTCTGCCCTGATCTGTCTCTTACCTGATATCTCACCACTATCCACCACATATACCAAGTCTGGCCACAATGAACTATTTTCCATGTATTGCTACATCTCAGGGCCTTTGCTCAAGTTGTTCCTTCTGCCTGTAATGCTCTGCCTACCTCTCTCTTCCTGTCGAAATTCAAATAATCCTCTAGACAATACAAGGGTATTTCAAAAAATTCATGGAGAGATTTGCATTACCTTTTGATTCAATTTTTCCATGAACTTTTTGAAGTATCCTCAGATAGTCCCTCCTATTAGTAAGATCCCACAACACTTTTTATAAATTTCCACTGTAACTTACCTCATTGTATCATAATTACTTTGTCATTTTGGCCTTCATAATCAGAATATAAGTATCAAAGATAAGAACCATGTTTCACTGAACTTAGTATCCCCAATGTCCAGTCCAGGCTTTGCACAGAGTAGGGCTCAATATATATTTGATTGATTATTAAATGGACTGAATGAATAAATTAAGTGAGACTCCTTGGAGAACAGAGTTTGAGTTTATAGGGGATGCTGATGCCATTACTACCTGGGTACCCTGCTATATCTGCTTTAGAACATGTCAGTACATTGTTAAGTAACTACTACCAAATTAACCACAAAACGTAGGTTAGGTCACAGCTTTTGTTTTCTGTCATATAAAATACAAATGCACCCCCTTTTCTTACCTAACAAGCTGACCAGAATCTTAAACTGGGAAACCACATGGATCTGGAAAACAGCAAATCATTGACCCAATTAAACATTTCTGACAAGGTTTAGTAAACATTCATTTAACAACAGTACTAAAAAGGGACTAAAGACCAGTTTCAGGGATCTGACTTATTTTTATGTGCAATCACAATTCTGTTTGTGAAAAAGGATCTCAGACACATGCTATATGGGCAGAAATCCCTGCATAAATGGAAGGATAGAGTGAAGAGATAAATAACATTACCAAAGATCTAGCTTTGGCAGGGTTTCACATAACTTAAATATTATTGTAGTAACACCATCACTGCCTACCTGCTGAATCTTCTTGGAGAAGTTCTTATTGGATTTCTCTAGTGTCACTTCAAACCTGTTGCAACCTACGCAAAAGAAATAAACATTCACTGTTCCAAACAACTACAACAATGCTGCTCCATACTGTTCTCCTACATAAGTCTTAAAATTCCTAAAAGACAGAGATTTGAAATAGCCAGCTGCCTTTACTGAGCATAGGAAGTTGTTCTTAACTCCAATTTTAGAACAGATAGTTTCATGCACCTTCACTTGCCATTAGCAGAAATGATCACACAAAGTTTACTGAAGCTGCAAGGTCCTTGTGAGTCTGAAGACTTTACCCTACAAAATAAGTACCTTGGCAAAGTGTTTCATAGGGAAGAGTGTAAAAAGTTATAGTCAAATATAAAAGCCCAAGCAATAAACCCAGCCCAAAGCACCCTTAGCACTTTACTGAAGCTGCAAGGTCCTTGTGAGTCTGAAGACTTTACCCTACAAAATAAGTACCTTGGCAAAGTGTTTCATAGGGAAGAGTGTAAAAAGTTATAGTCAAATATAAAAGCCCAAGCAATAAACCCAGCCCAAAGCACCCTTAGCACTTTACTGAAGCTGCAAGGTCCTTGTGAGTCTGAAGACTTTACCCTACAAAATAAGTACCTTGGCAAAGTGTTTCATAGGGAAGAGTGTAAAAAGTTATAGTCAAATATAAAAGCCCAAGCAATAAACCCAGCCCAAAGCACCCTTAGCACTAGACCAACTAATTTCCAGGAGCTTTCCTCTGCCCTGTATCATGGGGACAAAGCAAACACTTAACACCATCTCCACGGCAAAAGCACTTTAATGCATCTACACTTACTGCCACTTTCAGGTGATGCTACATCTGGTGGCACTGTTGCTAAAAAGGGGGAAAAGTTATACACCATAAAAACATGTGATTTCAGCCTTCCTGGAGATGACAAAAATATTCAGCCTCAAAAGAAACCAAAAAGTCAAAAAGAGAATATTTATTATAATAACAGCAGCTATCATTAAGCAATAACTAGGTACCAGGTTTTGGGTTAAAAAATTTACATATATATTTTTTGTAACCTCACAAGTACTTCCAAGAAGTAGGTATTATTATTTCAAGTTCGTATTTGAAGGACCTGATGTGGCAAGCAGTTAGGTAGCAGCCAGTGCGAGACAGAACCTAGGAGCAAGCTTACTCAAAAGCTTATGCTCTGAGCCCACACCCTGCTACCTGCCTTCTACTTCATGGATAAGATGCTCACATTGCTGAGCCAGCTGCTCCCTACAGCTGGCTGTACCCTTGCCTCCTGGAAGGCAGTGGAAACCCTTTGAGGCAGCCACAAGGACCCATGCCACCAAAGCCACTCTTACATCCTCCATGTGACCCTCAGCAGAGGAGATGAAAGGGCCCTAAAGTTGCAGGGAGATTCAGGAACATGTCCTGGTATGCTGCTGTCACATTTCACAAGAAAAAAACAATTCAGCTACTTCCTCCTTGATAAGGAGGTCTGTGGTTTTGAAAAGGACCTTATAATTATGTTCAATAATTCTCTTTACAAGCAGAATTCTCTAAGGCAGAGACTCTCAAACTTTTTGGTCTCAGGACCCCTTCATAATCTGAAAAATTACTGGGGAATCCATTGAACTTTTATGTGGGTTATATCTATAAATGTTTACCACATTAGAAATTAAAATTGAGAAATTTAAAAAGTATATATTTGTTAACTCATTTTAAAATAACAGTAGTAAGCCCATTACATTACATGTTAACATAAATAACATATTTTAATGCAAGATAACTATTTTTCCAAAACAACAACAACAAAATGCACTGTTTTATATTTTTGCAAACCTCTTTAATGTCTGTCTTAATAGAAGACAGCTGGACTCTCACCTCTGCTTTTGCATTTAATCTGTTTTGATATTGTAGTATATGACAACAATCTGTCTTCACATGGATATACAGTTGGAAAAATGAGAAGTATAAATAGCTTTTTCAGATAATTGCGGATCTTCTTCGATATTATAGCAAAACTTGGCAAAGAGAGTTTCTTACTATGTGGAATCTCAAACCTAACAATGAACTTTTCATATTCTGTAACATCAAAATCCATTAATTTATATCTCACACTTTGAATGGATTGTTTACTAACACATGATTTAGAAACTTTATGATTGTTCACCTGGGAAATATTGATTCAATGAGTTATGCAGATTTTCTAAATGTTAGCACATTTCATTACAGGACATTAAAAAAAAATCACGATCATTATTATCAACCCCAATCTTATTTAAAAAATCTTTAAATAGTGAGAAGCTGTCAAGTTCATGGGGTGGGGGATACAAGTTTTCCACAATTCCAATTTTCTCTTGAAAATTCTAACTTTATCTTCATGAAAAATAGTGCCAGTCATTTTCTTTGAAGTAACAGATTCCCTTTGCTCATTTTGAAAATCAATCTTCCAAATACACAAATGATCTGAAAAACCATAGTCTGTCAGTCATTCTTTCAAGCAAAAATGATACTCTGTACCCAGTTCAACTCATAACTCAAATAATGCATGAGTACTTTTCCTGAGATAGCCATTGGCCTTTGTACCCTGGCACACAGCAGAAGTGATTTAGGTGTACTTCCTATTATATCACAGGAGATTATTACATTTTTCTTATTTCGATTTTTTGCTTTTATTGTTTGTTTATTTATTTATTTTTTTGTGTGTCTTTTGTTTTTTTCGTGACCGGTAACGGGATCGCAACCGTCGGTGTCGCACCCGTACTGCGACCGGCAACATTCTTATTTCGATTTTTTGCTTTTATTGTTTGTTTATTTATTTATTTTTTTGTGTGTCTTTTTTTTTTTTCGTGACCGGTAACGGGATCGCAACCGTCGGTGTCGCACCCATACTGCGACCGGCAATGGGATCGCAACCCTCAGTGTCGTGCCCACACCGCGCTCAACCAGTGAGCGGACCGGTCTCTATATGGGATCAGAACCCTCGGTGGGAGCGCCGCCACACTCCCAAGCGCCGCACTCTACCGAGTGCGCCACCGGGCCGGCCCTTGTTTGTTTATTTTTGATGGCTGGCTGGTAAGGGGATCTGAACCCTTCACCCTGCTGTTACAAAGTGGTACTCTAACCACCTGAGCTAACTGGTCACCCCCACAAGAGATTATTAAAAAGCTGTGTTACCAAAGGTCAAAATACAACAAAATTAATCATTTTTACTGCCTCACCAAGAATATTCTTAAGTGAACTAGCTTTAAAAAATAAAACTCATTGTGAACGTATGGTGAGAATTATATAATAACTACCAGCACAGTTTGGTATCATTGTTTTGACTTGCGCTCAGGAGGAGCAGTTTTAGTCACAATTATTTTTGTGCCATCATTGTAAATGTCAATATAGTGAAAAAAACAAATAATGTTTTAGTGTTTCTGTGAACTTAGTTTTGGCCTTGTGGATCCTCTGAAAGGATCTTGGGGGCCCCCAGGGGTCTAGAGATCACACTTTCAGAGCCGCTACTCTAGGGTGACAGCACCACTGACACAAACCTCTTCTATTCTTATCTTAAACAGAGGGGTTAGAGCCTTAGATGTGAACTAATCTAACCCCTCTGTTTAAGATAAGAGTAGAATGAAGCCTAGAGATGTTTTTTGAGCTGAAGGGTAATGGCTCAGATCAGATTAAAGCCCAGACTCCCTAACCCCAGACTTTCCCCAACCCCTTATTACCCCCTCCCTTTCCTCGAAAAGATAGTCTAGTGGCAGCCCTATCTAGGTTTGGAATATCTTAAATCTAGAAATCAAAGTAGTCCTGGGCTCATTCACAGAGGCCCGGGTCTATTTCTGGCCACACCAGGCCAGAGTTGGGCCAGAACTAAACTATTCTCTAAGGGTATAGGGAGAAGTGAAGTATCTTAAAATGAAGTTTCAAATCAGAGTTTGATTTCCTAACTGTAATTGTCTAATGTAGATTAGTACTGCTATTCAAATTATCTATGGGGAAATAAAGGTCCAAGCTTAATTTTAAAGTTATAGACCAGGTAGATGTCACAGAATGCAAATATTCTGGCTCTCAGAACTAAACACAGCGAGGATCAGCAAAATACTGCCCATGGGCCAAATCTAGCCTTCCGTGTTTTTCTGTAAACAAAGTTTTACTGAAACATAGCCACATCCAGTTATTTACATGTTGTCTATGGCTGCTTTCATGTTACAATGACAGAGCTCTTCTGGCCTGCAAGGCCTAAAATGTGTACTGTTTAGGTCTTTTTGGAACAAGTTTGCTGACCCCTTATTTAAAGGAAAGTTGAAAAACTTAGAAATGAAATATATTCTCTGTTTAGCTCTCTGATTTCTCTTCTTACCCCACTGCAGAACCTGCACAGGGTGCCTTCCTCTTTCCCTAATACACCAATAAGATACTCTTTTTTCCCAATGTTACGCTTGCTCCAGGTTCCAAAGAGAGGGCTCTATTTCTAATCTTATTAAGCTATTTACTAAGAAAATATTAGGTTGAAAGCTATGAAATTGCTGTTTTTGTAGGTCTAACATGATTGAATAATGACAATTTGGTTCAACCTACTCTAGTATTAACAGCAAATTTCTATAGGCTGTGGCTCTAAGGCATAATATCCCAACACACCTATTTTCCATAAAGAGAGCATAGAGATAAAATTAAGAGAGGGGAGTGAAGTACTTTTTCCTCAACAGAAGATACTCTTTAATAGAATAAATTTTAAATACTTTTTGCTATTATTCTACACTATTATTATTAACAAAGTCACATTTGATTAGGGCTTTAGTTTTCAAAGTCCTTTCAAGCCTATTGCTGTATCTGCCCCTAACAACTTTGTGAGACAGACAGTTTATAGAAGAGAAAACTGACGTTGGAAAGGACCTGCTCACAGTCATATGGCCAGGGAGAAGTAAAACTGGATACAAACCTGGGTCCTCTCTTCCTAGTCTACCCCTCATAAATTAACAAGACCTTTTAAATCAATGGTTCCTAATTTTTTTTCTTACCACCACACTATTTATACAGAAATCTTATTCTCATCAGTAACATTTCTTATTACTGGTAGTAAGTCTCCAAGAAGTGAGGAGGAGAGGAACACTCAACCCCACCTCCCAGATGGGGGTAGGGAAATATGGGGGGAAAAAAAGCAAACAAAAAACCCAGGAGATTCTCACAGATTTCTCCCCATTTTCCTACTGTGCTCCCTCCAAACACCAGTCACTCTTTTAATGGTCCAGGAATCATCAATTTCACAGTATGCTAGTTGACTATCAAAACACTTTTTTTGCACGAGCAATAAGTCATCTCTTTCTAAGTTCTGGAAAGTTTACCACTTACCAACGTCCTTCCGAATCCTATAGAGAAGAAGATGTCCTTGTTTGGTACCAACAAGAAGCCATTCCTCTGAAAAAGAAATGAGCTGTGAGAAAGCTGTCAATCAGCTTCAGTAAAACTGTATTTCTTTAGCTGGGGCTTGTAATCAGAAATCAAAGAGTCAAGAAAATGAGTTGCTTTTGATGTAGATTTTTTGCAAAGTTAAGGAATGTTTATATTCAATTAATGTTTGAGAATCAACCAATCTGAGTCTGGTCAGTTAGCTCCGTGGGTTAGAGGGCCACCTTGTAACACCTAGGTCATGGGTTTGAATCCCCTTACCGACCAGCTGCCAAAACACAAACAAACAAACAAAAATGATAAGGAGAATCAACCAACCAAAAAATATTTATTGAACAATTACTAGGCTAGATATATTAGAGGATAAAAAATGTCCCTGCCTCATTGTTTCGAAATAACTGACCAAAAAGATAAAAGGGCTTTTTATTAAGATACTAAGATTAAGGTTTTTATTTTTTATTATTTACATATTTTAATTAAGATACATATTTTACTTTTATTAAGATATATATACTTTTTAGTTCAGCTAAAAGCGATGTGATGGAAGTTTATAAAATCATAAAATAGGTATCCAATATCAGAAATAATAGCTAAGAGGAATCCTTTGAAGGTTTAATGATTTTACTTTGGGGAAAATAAATGCCATGGTATAATAAGCTTACAAAATTCATTATCTCAAAAGATGGCCTAGCAGATAATAACAAGTATTGACGAGAGTGTGAAGAAACTGGAACCCTCTTACATTGCTGCCAGGAATGTACAACGGTACAGCTGCTTTGGAAAATAGTCTGGCAGCTACTCAAAAGGTTAAACATAGAGCTACCCTATGACCTGGCATTTCCACTCCTGGGTATATACCCAACAGAACTGAAAACACATGTCCACACAAAAACTTGTACACAAGTGCTCATAGCAGCATTATTTGTAATAGCTAAAAGGTGGAAACAACCAAATGTCCACCAACCGATGAACGGATAAACCAAATATAGCATATCCACACACTGAAGTATTAGCCAGCCAGTAAAAGGAAGTACTGATACATGCTATAGCATGGATGAACCTGAAAACATTACGCAAAATGAAAGAAGCCAGACACAGAAGGCCACATGATTCCATTTATGTGAAATGTCCTGAATAGGCAAATCCATATAGAGAGAAAGATTAGTGATTGCCTAGGGATAGTGGGCTTGGGGAAAATGGGGAGTCAATACTAAAGCATACTGGGTTTCTTTTGTGGGTGATGTTCCAAAATTGTGGTGATACGTACTTGCCGAACTCTACGAATGTACTAAAAACCATTAAATTGTACACTTTAAGTGGATAAATTGTATGGATATAAATTAAATCTCAAAAAAGCTCTTATTTAAAAAAAAAGATAGTCTAGGCCAGTGGTTCTTTAACTTTAGTGTATATTAGAATTATTTGAGAGTTTGCTAAATAAAACACAGATTACTAGACTCTATCCCCAGAGTTTCTGATTCAGTAGGTCTAGAAGTGGGCCCAGGAATTTTCATTTCTAACAAGTTTCCAGGTGATGCTAATGCTGTTGGTTCAAGGACCACATTTTGGAAGGGAGTGGTCTAGGCTAAAATTAAAGAGGTTCAGAAAGGGTTTAAATAATTACCCTGACAGATCCACATTATATTGTTCAGGGAAATTAAGAATGTATGGATACTTCCTATTTTTTTTTTTTTTTTTTTTTGCCAGCCAGCTGGTACAGGAATCGAATCCTGAACGTCGGTGGTGTCAGCACAATGCTCTAACCAACTGAGCTAACCAGCCAGCCCATTCCTCACCTTTTTGATGTTATAATATAAAGGTCACTCATTTTCTGCATAAACTGTCTTTATCCTCCATAAAATAAAATATTGGATAATGATACAAATAGATAAACTTTATTGAGTATGCGTGTGTTCCAGGAACTGTTAAGCACATATCATGTGTTATTTCTCTAATCCTCACAACTATCCTTTGAAGTAGGTTCTATTTTTTCGACCCCCATTTTAAGGATGAGGAAGTTAATGCCTAGGGGATACATAACTTGTCCCAAGTCATACATTTAGCAAGTGACAGAGTCAGGATTCCAACCCCATCTGTCTGACTTTTTATCACATGCTGTGACACACTTACTAAGGCATCCCATGTCAAAAGAATGGGTGTTGGCCAGAGACTATCTGAAAGGCAGTAGTTATATTTATAAAAACAGGTCAGAATCCACATTAGTAACATTTCTCCAGGTTAATGTCCTCAATCATCAGAAAAAGATAGTGATTATGTTTTCTTTTATTTTGCATTTTAAAAGAAAGGCAGGACACAGAAAGTAAGACATTGTGTGCTCTTAATGACATAAGTTGAAATCAGAAATAAAACTAGCTCTAATGGATGCTGGAGATTTATGTTGGAGCAGAACAGAAAACATGATGTTTGCTTTGTAAAAAATATGTTTAGAACTCTACTTACAGATATCATGATGCTGAGCACTTTGCAAATATTAAAGTTGACTTTTAGTATGCTCACTGATATTTCAGATAAAAACAAAATGATGTGGAAAATTTTTAAAAATTCACTTATAACATATATAAAAATCTAAACCAAAACAAAATGCCAACATACCGTTCACCATCTTCCCCATCCTTACCTCTTCCAAGGTCTACCAATTTTACCTCTACAAGGTACCTTGAGACAGCCCCCCCCATCCCTTAGAGCCTTTCTCCAGGGACCCCTGTGACAGTCTCAACTGGTGTCACTCTGCATTCTTTCATGTTTGCTGTCAGCTATCTTACAGCAGATCTACGATGCTGTCACATTGGGGCTTAAAAATCCTCATGAAACTGCACTACCAAACCTCATAAGCATGACATTCCAGAGTCTATTTTCCATTTTTATCAAAATGTTTATTTGCCAATAGATAAGTTTCTTATCAAATGTCTACTCCACTGGTCATAAAAGGGAATCAGATAGAATTACCTAAAATTTAAAAAAAGATTTTTAATTGAAATTTTCTTTGACCCTTCTCAAGCTTTCATTTGGAAGTGCTGAGAAAAAATGTATTTATCATATATGCAAAGTATGTGTAATAACTTTCTTTTTAATAGTGAAAGCACCACATACATACTCATTCCTAATCCTGAAATTCCTAAAGACAAACTGCATCATCCAGATGTGCTAATGGTGTGGAGCCATGAAGAGGTTTATTTGGTTACAGAAGTCAGCGGGGGCTCTGGTGGACAGAGGACCTGACCCATGATCCTCCACTCTCTAGGACATGTCATTATGTAACACAGCTGTGCCCATACAACACAGAGAATGACAAACGGGGTACACAGTCTTCTGAGACTCAATACTGCATATCAGAAAGTGGGACATACTGCATAAACAGATAACACACACAAAAACAAACCAGAGTCAGCCCTAGAAAACTCCTGATGGCCTAGCCCTGACCCACAAGATTGGACTTGATCTCTCCTGGGAAGTGAGTAAGGCTGGGCCCTCTTGCTCATAATTACCCTAATGAAGTTCCATCCAGTGGTACAATGCAGTCCAACCTCATGTAATAAACAATTCCACTCCTGGCCCAATGCTGGCCACTGCAGGGAACACAGAGATGAAAAAGGTAGTGGTCACCTCTTTAGGTCATATGGCAAAGAACAGTGTTTCTCAAAACATAAGCCCCTGATTAGCTGCATCAGAATCAACCTGGACTTATTAAAATGCACATTCCTGACCCCTGCACCCAGAGATTCTAATTCAATGATCCTGAGGTGGGACCCTGAAATCTGCATTTTTTAATTTAATTTTTTAAATTATATAAAACATTTACTTAGTTCCAAAGCTATAACTGTGAGAAGTCTAGCTTCTATTATTGTCCATTCCACCCTGTACTTTCCCTTCTGCTACAGGTATCACTTTAGTAATTTTTTATTTATCCTTCCATTGTCTCTTTGGAAAACATAAGTAAATATGTATGTGTACACACACACACACACACACACACACACACACACACACACACACACACAATGCACTTTTTACAGGCTCTGAAGACACATTAAAGTTTGGGAACCAGGCTCTATAACTGGACATGATTTAATGGATATATGAGCTTGGAAAAATTCCGTAAATTCTCTAATCCTCAGGTTCTTCCTCTGTAAAATGGAATTGTTATTATTTCATAAAAGCCTAATACAAATTAGTACTCAATAAATGGAAGCTATTACTATTAATATCATTATTCATTAATTAAACAAATATTTAATGAATACCCATTGAGTCAGGAACTGTTCAGTGCACTGAAGATAAAGCAATGTACAAAACAAAGTTACTGCAATGAAAGAACTTGTTTTCTAATGTGGAGTGAGAGACACAATAATAATTCAACATATAATACAACATTAGGCGGCAATCCAGGATAAAAAGATCAAGGCTGAGTAAGACATCAGCACGTCAGCATTCTCTTTATAGAGGATACTTAAGGAAGGTCTTGCTGATTTATGTGGCATCTCAGTAGAGACCTGAATGAAATGAGGAATGAGCCATATATCTCAGGCAAGAGAGCGTCAGGCAGAGGAAACAGCAAGTGCAAAGGCCCTGAGGAAGGTACGTGTTTTGTGTGTTCATGGAACAAGGAAGACTGTGTGACTGGTACCAGAGAAGAGTAAAGAGTAAATGCACAGGAGATAAAATCAGGGAGTAATCAGGGCCTGATCATGTTAGGTACTGCCAGCCACTGTAAGGATTTTGGAACTTATTCTAGTTGTGATCATGTTAGGTACTGCCAGCCACTGTAAGGATTTTGGAACTTATTCTAGTTGTGATGTGATACCACTGAAGGGTTTTGAGCAGAGGAGAGATGCAATCAGATTTAAGTTTCCAAAAATTCACCCTACCTCTGTGTACATAAAAAATCCAAAATGGCACAAACGCAAACACAGGGTTGTCAGTCAGAAGAATACTATAGTAATTCATATGAGAGATGATGGTGCCTTCATTGAGGGTATTAATAGTGGAGATAGAGAGAAATGATTGATTCTACATTTATTCTGGAGGTAGAGCAGACAAGATTTGCTGATGGACTGGATGTGTGTAAAAGAGAATGAGAGACATGAGGAATAATTCCAAGGCTTTTGGCCTTAGACAAAGAGGTAAACAGAAATGCCATTTGCTGAGATGTGGGATTCAGGAGGACAGGTATGTTTTGGGGTAGTGGAATCAAGAACCATTTTGGTCATGCTACTAGACATCTAAATGAAGATGCTGAAAAGACATTTGGATTATACAACTTTGGAATTTAGGTAGAAATCATTATCATCAGTGTCCTCTTCATTTCCACTTCTTAGGAAAGGGCTTATGTTGTCTCTTAAGACACCTTCCAGCTCAAATATTGTCTGGCCCTGTGTGATCTGATTCCTGGAGGTTCCTGGATGGACTTTCCATCTAAGAGCTCAATGCAGATAAAAGAGGTAATGACTAGAAAGAGCAATAATTATTGCTGCTAAACTCTAGAAATAAGTATTTTTGAGAAAGAAGGCAGTAAATGGCTTCTTGTAGCCCAATATCTACCACGGAATCCTAGGAGGCAAAGGGCATTTCTCCCATTTGGTGGTTGATCAAGGAAGGCCAAAAGCTACCTACCATTTTAAAACTGTGTTCCTAAAAAGCACAGGTACAATGAATCTTCACTGTGACAAAGCGGAGTTGGTGAGATGTATGTACTAGTGATCCCACAGGGGATCAGAGTCAATGATTCTAACAAGCTAAGTCAAGTGTGGTAAGCAGCTGCATCTATCCTTTTCAGAAGCGTATGTCCTAGACTGAGTTGGGTACCCCTCCTCCATTTTGCCATAATAGGCAGCATATGTCTCTAGTATCATTTACTTTGTATCATAATCTGTCCGTATGTCTTTGTCCCCCACTGTGTATACTAGGAGCACAGGCACTGTCTCTTATTCATCCTTTAATTCCTGTCCCTAGCAGAGAAAATGGCCAATGTAGGCACCTAGTACTTATTTGATAAAGAAACAGGAGAATGAATCTCTCTGTGAGAGTGACAGATCCTTCATTTTTTTAAATTTATTTTTTGTCCTCTATTTCTAATTTTTATTGAGAGCATTTAATGACAGGAAATGGAGATTTTCTTGAGATGTCTGAAGGAAGTAGGATTCACTCCTTAACCTAAAGGACTAGAACAACTTATTGTGGAGGTGTGAGTTTAAAGAGGCCTAGAACCTGAAGAAGGGGCACACACAAGCACAAATATTTGCAGTAAAAGAACCCTGATGAGGAGGCTATGAAAAACTCTGCAAAGATGACTGAATGGCACTGTCAACAGATGATGCATAGGATGCCAGTCACCACCAAGATTCCATGAGGCCCATCATGGGTACCTAGCTCAGTATAAGATATGATTAAGGGTTCTGAGCCACCTTTTTATGGTCCTTGATTTCTAGGATCTGGACATTAACAGGAAAGACTGAAATTATCTCTGCTTGTTCTTTGGAGGCTGTTATCAGACACAACCACTCATGTTAAGACCACAGTGTTCATAGTTAAGAGTCAAGGTTTAGATTCCTGAAATCTTCATTTATATTCTAGAGCATACAAGAGATGCCTGACCCTGCTTTTTGTACTAGTCAATCCCAAAAGGATTACGCAATTTTTTGAGTTAGGTTTCATGACAGTCTGGAATGATGCTCTTCTACCTACAGAACTAGGTAACTTGGGCACTTTGGATATAAAACAATCAGCCGTTTGGCTAGGTTAAGAGTTTATAGTGACTCTGTGACAGTCTGGAATGATGCTCTTCTACCTACAGAACTAGGTAACTTGGGCACTTTGGATATAAAGCAATCAGCCATTTGGCTAGGTTAAGAGTTTATAGTGACTCTGTAAGCTACCTTACAGGAATGGGAAGAGAACGATGAGTGATCACTAAAGAGAAAAAAGTCAATGGTCTTAACTTGTTCAGTGCCCAAGTTCAAGGCCCTAGCAGGCTGAGAACTTCCCACTGCTTTGCTCCTCTAAACTGAAGACTTCTTGAGAATCCAAATGGGCCAAAGCTGAGCATAACTAATAAGGAAAGCTCAACGTCCAACTCTGCACAAAGCGCAAGGGCAGGTGGAATTGCATGGGTTCCTGGGGATCGCCCAAGCCGACCCACGGCCACAGATGTCTACGGCGGGTAACACCTCTCTGCCCTCACTCATCCCAGGCCCCTTTCGGACAGCATCCGATAGGAACCCACACAGCCAGACGTCTGTCCACTTCCCCAGCCTCGCGAAAGGTCCGGGTCGCTCCCGTGCTATCCCCGCCTCGGCCCCGCGGCCCCCGCAGCTCACCCCAGGCAGCCAGACAGTCAATCTGCAGAGGCAGCTTTTCTAAGATCGGCACCGGCTCGAAAGCGTCGTGCATGGCTGCGAGCGGGAAGTCGTCACCGCCGTCTCGCCCCGAGGTTGCCGGGCCGGGATTGGGGACAGAACCCGACCGGGGGAAGGGTAGACCTAGACCACCAGGCCGGAGAACCTGGCTACAGGGTCTTCAGCAACACAGCCATCCTCAACCCCGGACTTCCTGCTAGGTTAAGCCCGCCCCTTCCGCAACCAAGTCCCGCCCCTTCCGCCCTGGCTCCCAAAGCACTCTTAAGGAATGTGTTGGTCTTGGATTCCCTTCTTCACCTTCGATTTATCTTCTCTGTCATGGGGCCCGAGTAGCCAAAGACTTGACAGGAATGAAGAACTGTCTTAGGCAGTGAGCGTAGTGATTAAGAATTCGGGCGTTGGGCTGGCCCGTGGCTCACTCGGGAGAGTGTGGTGCTGATAACACCAAGGCCTCGGGTTCGGATCCCATATAGGGATGGCCGGGTAGCTCACTGGCTGAGCGTGGTGCTGACAACACCAAGTCAAGGGTTAAGATACCCTTACCAGTCATCTTTAAAAAAAAAAAAAAAAAGAATTCGGGTGTCAGTCAGAACTTGGATGGAGATCTGCCATTTAGGAAATTAGCTGTGCCGTTCAGGAAATTTAATCTTCCGAGGCCTTACTGTACTAACCTGCAAAATGATTTTAGTGTCGAGTACCTATGACCTAGTGTCCCGAGTGCTTAGCAACACCTGACACACTCTTAAGCACTCAATACATTACCACTATATCCCAACTAGTTCAAGTACTTTACCCTTACATTTTGAAAGTTGCTCTAGGCCAGTGGTTCTCAAAAGGGTGGTCTCTAGACCAGCAGCATCAGCATCTCCTGTGAACTTACTGGAAATGCAAAAGATCTCAGGCCTCACTCCAGCTCTGAATTTGAAATTCCGGAGAGGAACAGCAGTCTGTTTTAATAACCCCTCAAAGTTAGTCCATGCACCTAAAAACTTGAGAACCACCGTTCTTGGATAGGTTTCTCAACTACAGCACCATGGACACTTAGGGCAGAATAATGGGGGGGGGGTGCAGGGAGGAGGCTGTTCTGTGCATGGTAGGATGTTTAGCAGCATCCCTAGATTCTACCCACCAGATGCCAGTAGCACCCTCCCCAGAGATGACAACCAAAAATGTCTCATTTTGCCAAATGTCCCAAGAGGGAAAATCACCCCTAGTTGAAAATCACTGATGGAAGCCAATACTTCTCAAATTTAATATGCATTCACGTCACCAGGAAATACTATTAAAATGCAGATTTTGATGCAGTAGAACCAAAGTAAGGCTCCCTACAGTTGTTGATGCTACTGGTCCCTGGACCACATTTTGAGTAGCAAAGGTTTAGGAAGCAAGAGTTGATTCACTAACTCTTGGGAGTCAGTAAAATGAACCTCTTTTTAAGTTGATGATCACATTCAACCACTTCAACCCTCCCAAGCTGTGTCTTACATCCTAATACTCCTTTTAGAAAGGTAAGTGACATGGCTCTTTCCTCCTTGTACTGTCTGAGGTTACCTTAGCATTCCCCCTGGAGACTTAACAACAAAACTGAGTTTGAGCTGCAAGAATGATCTGTATCTGGTAAATTCTGCCAAAGAAAACATCAGGTATGTTATAAAATTAAGCATTTGGGTTTAAAGCAAAAATGTAAAAGAAAAGGGGTTATTAGTCTATGATATGAAGTCAAAAAACTGGTCCTGGACACTTTATTTTTGCACGCCAGTTTCTTCATATGTAAAATAGGGATCCTTGTCCCATCTTTATCAAATGCTGTTCTTATAATCAAAAGTATATTTTCAAGTAGTCAAAAACTTTAAAATTTCTAAACAAAATCTTGTATTATTGCTGATTTTCACCACAGAAGCTGATCACATTCTTGAAAATTAGAATTACCAGTGGTTGTGCTGGAAGAAGGTCCAATACCTTTTCGTCCCAGGCCCAAGGACCAAGACCAAAATAAACAATATAAACTCTAAGACAACAGGGAATGTGAAACTATAAATTCCTTCTTAACCTGTCTGTCCTAAGAATGACACACTATATCCAACCCCAGTAACACACATAGCGAAAAGTAGAATTATCAAGCCCCAGACTACAGAATTTGTTCCATACACTCCTGCTTAACAAAATAGATATTTTTCTAGTCTCAAGTCAACATCAAACAAGCTCAAAAAATATCTAACTATCCTACCACATTATAATTGTTATTCGCCCACTAAGTTTTAGTATGCAACAGCAGGACACAAGACCACTAGCCTTTTGCTAATGGATTAGCATGAGAATATAGTCAGTTCTTCATATTGCTGTTCTTAAAGATATTGCCTAGGTGATTTTTTAAAAAATCCCCATAGCAAAGAACTGTAGAGAAATGCTACATAAATGTTAACACTTTCACTACAGTATGAGTTAGTGAAGATTGTGGTCAGATGGTCACTGGTTTCAACAGAAGATAAGACAATCTTGAAATAAAAGCCATGGAAAGAATATTTCCACAAGAGACACTTTGGGAGAGAATGAAGGGTGTTTAGAGAAAGTTTGAAAAAAAAATGAGAAAAACATATTAATTTTGTTAAAATTTTTTATATTAAAAAATGGCATGAACTTTTTATGTAGAACAAAAATCTTGGGAAGGCAAAATTGGATATTAAAACAGAAATATAGTGCTTCAAATGAATCCCATCACCTTGTGATGCCCCTTATAAACAGTCTCTAAACCAACCAGATACTAGAACAGTCAATTCCAAAGAACAAGCAGCAGTCCAGGGCCTCCACACTACATGCAAGGGTAACTGTTTAAATTAAGCCAGCAGCACCTATTTCCTTTATATAAGCTTCCTCTTCTGAAGCATTACAGTCCCTCTAGCAGGGTGCTTAATCACAGCACCTAGATGGAATGGAGTGCTTCTCTAAATTTAGTGCCACACCCAGTGAATGAGGCAAGAAAGCAAACAAAGCACTGCCTAGGACACTGCAATGCTACCCTTGGAGGCTTACAAAACAGTAGTTAAAAGTTTCGGAGTGTGCACCACATTGCCAGCAATGGGATGTGTCACAATAGCAGATGTCAAAAGAGTTAAGCTAATATTTCTCTTTAAAGTACATCTGAAATAGAAAAATCTTTAATATACACCATTTGTAAACAAAATTGCACTTGATTTTTCTTTTTTAAATGATCTGAATCACACTGTAACAGTTTCTTTTTTTTTTCTGTTAATCATTCATAGAACCATAGCTCCTTAACTCAAAAGGGCCCCTTTTTCTTAAAATTACATCTGCAAGACATAACCTTGAATTCCCAGGAAACTGAAAGATAATTAAGTTTCCCCCATCACTATGTAACTCCCTAAATAAATAAAAATTACAGGCAGTTGCTCCTGGAGAGTACATATTATGGTGTTGATGACATACTCCTATAGAAGATGTTAAACTTTTTAGTTTGACAGATTAAACAACTGAAACATACAAAGTTCAGGAACAACACACATAAGTTGCATAAACATCCATGTCAGGGTTTGGGGAGGGAAAGGGGCATCAATGTTGTAAATAAGAAGCTCGTAGATTTTTCACATCCTGTGAACTTGTTTTCAGTAAGATGTTCTCCTTGTTTTGACACCTCTTGCCAGCTCCAATGCACAAAGATGAAGGAACAGATCAGGATTTCATTGCCTCCTTTAATTTCATGGAGCAGTGTAGAAGACTGACCCAGAAGCTGATCTCTTCCCTGATACTAGCCATCTTCAACTGCAAGTCTTCCCATTCCTTACTCCATTTTGGACCTTTCAAAGTGTGTGATCATTCGTTCCTAGGGGTGAAAAAAAGGTTTATCCTAAGTATATTAATTTAAAATGGTCTACATTCCAAATATCTTCTATGCAGACTATCCAAACACATTTTCCACAAGTACTTGTTTATATTAATTAAACGTTTAGAGCAATGGTTCCTAAACATCTACGAAGATTTTGAAACATACAGATGTCCAGGCCCCACCCAAGATCAAGTAGATCAAAATCTCTACGCTTCTGGACAGCAAATCACAACTCAGAAGCAAATGTATGTTTCAGAGTCAATTAAGATAATTAAGCAAGTATTTACTTAAGATTAAGCTTTAATAAAAATTTGTACCTCCTCTAATTCAGGAATTTAACTTGAAGATCCAACAATGTGTACAAAGATTTAGCCACACCAATCAACACTAGAAAGAACTAAGTGTTCAAAAATATAGGGTTGTATAAACAAATTATGATACACCCTTACAATGAAATATTATATATTCATTAAAATTACATTTGATGAAGGGCCAGCCCGTGGCTCACTTGGGAGAGTGCAGTGCTGATAACACCAAGGCCACAGGTTCGGATCCCTATATAGGGATGGCCGGTTTCCTCACTTGGGAGAGCATGGTGCTGACAACACCAAGTCAAGGGTTAAGATCCCCTTAACGGTCATCTTTAAAAAAGAAAAAATTACATTTGATGAAAAAGTTCTAGAGACCTGTTGCACAACAATGTGCATATAGTTAACACTTTGCACTTGAGAATGGTTAAGAAGGTAGGTTATGTGTTTTTTTACAATTTTAGAAAACCATGTAAAAAAAACTGCATTTGATTAAAAATGGTATTTAGAGTATCCCAATTCAATTAAGAAAATGTACTAACATTAAATTTCCTTTCTTAAGCAATTTTTACCTTAGAGTTAATATTTTTTTCATTTTTTTCCTTGCTTCATTTGCTAAAGTACCTATCATAAATGTATCCTAAACTCTGACAGAACTGTAACTCCTTTTGAATATGATCAACACATCAGAGAATTTATATCCTTTTCATTTTTTTCCTGAGAAACACCCTGCCCACAGGGGGGGGCACGTTGATTCAACAATACACAGAACAATTGTCTCTGTTCTGCTCCATTCCAGTTGTTTTCCAAGCCTTTTCCGAGCTGTCATCCTGAGAATTTCTTACATCATCACACTGGGAATGTTCTCTGACTCTCTGTTGGACCCTTTATTACTGGATCCCAAGTCTTTCTCTTTTTCAGTTACCTCTTTTTTGTAAAGAACATTTTCCATTACTTTCGCCAAGTCTTTCTCTTTCTCAGATACCTCACTTTTTCTGAAGAACATTTTCCATTACTTTCCTGAGAAAGGACATCAATTGTTTTATTTCTTGGGTAACTGAAAACATCTTTATTTTACCCTTATGTTGATAGTTTAGTTGGGTATAGAATTCTAGGTCTAAAATAATTTTCCTCAGAATTCAAGGGAATTTTTCTAATTATCTTCTGGCTTCCAAAATTGCTATTGAAGAGTCTGAAGCCATTTTGATTCCTGGTCCTTCATGTAAATTGTCTCTCCTGTAATTTATTTCTTTTTCAGCTTTTTTTTAAAAAAGGCCTTAGAAAAAGAGATGTTGGCAAGATAGTAGACGAGGAAGATCTAGACCCTCCTTTCCCCACAGACACATTGATTCAACAATACACAGAACAATTGCCTCTGAAAAATCCAGAAACCAGTCGAGGGGCGCCAGTACCAAGGTAGAGCATGAAATCAGCCATATTAAAGCCAGTAGGAGAATTTGGGTACCCTCCTGGTCATAATTTCCTCCCTCTCCTGAAACCCAGCACCGCACCACATGAGCAGGAGGAAACCCTCAGCTCCTAGCTTCTCCTTGGAGAGGGAAGGAAAGGACTGGGACGTACATCTAACATTATGACTTTTCTGGAAGCTGCCCGAGGAACTGGTTTCAGTCTTACCTGAATCTGAACGCTAACAGCAAAGGACCCCGGGTTGAAAGTCACTGAGACAAAGGTGGAGGTTTGGACTAGCATGCATACACTCATCACAGCCACTCCCCCAGCTCAGTGCAGAGCAAGCAGTCAGAAACCCCTAGATTCCAGTTCCTCTCTGATGAGGAAAGAGTTGGACTGTGAATCCAATGTTCCAACTTTTCAGGAGGTTGCCCAAGGGACTTGCTTCTGTCTTGCCTGTCTAGGAAAACAGTAGTTTAGGTGCCTGGGGGCCAACGTGAACAAAAAAAGAGCTATGGCATGCTGCTGATCTAGAAGTCCCATCGTAGAGTAGAAAGATACCAAAGGGAGCAAGAGATTATACATTCTGGTGGGGAGAAACCAGCAAATCCCTCTGGGAATTTTAGATACACAAATCCAGAGAGAACGCTTATACAGAGAAGGTTGGAGAAGCCCCCAGAATCTCTGGCTGGGCTGATCTTCTCTTGTACAAGGCCAGTCAATGAACACAGAGAGGTGGATATTTTTTCTAATGTACAGATACCAAGACAAAGCAACAAGATAAATCTCCAGATACCAACCCTAATGAAAAAGATGTATATGAATCACCTGACAGAATTTAAAATAACTATCATTAAGATACTCAACAAGCTCAGGAGAAGAATGCATGAACAAAGTGAGAATCTGAACAAAGAGACAGAAAATATTTTTCAAACGCCAATATACTGAATAACCTAGAAGAAATGGATAGATTTCTAGAAACATACAACCCACCAAGACTGAATCAAGATTTTTTTATTGAAGAAATAAAAAACCTGAATAGACCTATAACAGGAAAGAAGACTGAACTGATAATCAAAAACCTCCCAACAAAAAAAGCCCAGGACAAAATGGCTTCACTGGTGAATTCTACCAAATATTTAGATAAATTAACACCAATCTTTCTTAAACTCTTCCAAAAATTAAAGAGAAAAGAATTTTTCTCATTTGGAAGCAACTTCCAAACTCCTTCTATGAGGCCAGCATACCCTGATAACAAAGCCAAAGACATTACAAAAAACCGAAATTACAGGAAAAATATCCCTGATGAAAAACAGATGCAAAAATCTTCAACGAAACACCAGCAAACAGAATTCAACAGCACATTAAAAGGATCATACCCCATAACAAAGTGAGATTTATCCCTGAGAAGCAAGAATGGCTCAACATACAAAAGCCAATCAATGTGATACAACACATTAACACAATGAAGGACAAAAAACACACCATCTGAATTGATACAGAAAACACATCTGACAAAATAAAACACCCTTTCATGATAAAAATTCTCAAAAACCTAGAAACAGGGAGAAATTACCTCAACATAATAAAGGACATATATGAATAGCCCTCAATTAACATTATAGTCAACAGTGAAATACTGAAAACTTTTCCTCTGATCAGGAAGAATATAAGGATGCTAAATCTCGCCATTTCTATGAAACACGGTACTGGAAGGCCTAGCCAGAGCAACCAGCCAAGGAAGGGGGAAAAAAAAAAAAAAAAAAAAAGGGCATCCAAATCAGAAAGGAAAAAGTAAATTATCTTAGTTGCAGATGACATGATAATATATGTATAAATTCCTAGAGTCCACCAAAAACTGTTAGAATTAATAAATTAATTCAGTAAAACTGCAGGATACGAAATCGACATACAAAAATCAGTTGCACTTCAGGGCCAGCCCGTGGCTCACTCGGGAGAGTGTGGTGCTGATAACACCAAGGCCGTGGGTTCAGATCCCATATACGGATGGCCAGTTAGCTCACTGGGTGAGCACTGTGCTAACAACACCACATCAAGGGTTAAGATCCCCTTACTGGTCAACTTTAAAAAAAAAATCAGTTGCAATTCCATACACTAACAACAAACTATCCAAAAAGGAAATTAAGAAAAAAATCCATTTACAATACTATAAAAAAGAATAAAATACTTAAGAATGAACTTAACCAAGGAAGTAAGAGTTATATACTGAAAACTACAAGCATTGATGAAAGATATTAAAGCCACAAATAAACAGAAATATATTCTGTGTTCATGGGCTGGAAGACTTAATATCAGTAGAATTTCCACACTACCCAAAGCAATAAATGGATTTAATGAAGTCCCTATCAAAATCTCAATTGCATTTTTTTTTTACAAAAATAAAAAAAAAAATCCTATAATTCATATGGATTCACAAAGGACACCAACAGCCAAAATCTCAAAGCTGGAGACACCACACTTCCTGATTTTGAAATACATTACATAGTTTCAGTAATTAAAACAGTATGGTACTAGAATAAAGATGGAAATATAGGCCACTGGAACAAAACAGAGAGCCTAGACATAAACCTACATATAGATGGCCAACTGATCTTCAAAAATAGTGCCAAGATTATACAGTGGGGAGAGAATAGTTTCTTCAACAAATGGTGCCGAAAAACCTAGATAGTCACATGCAAAAGAATAAAATTGGACTCTAATCATACATCATAGACAAAAATCAACTCAAAATGGATTAAAGACGTAAGATCTACAATTGCAAAACTCCTAGAAGAAATCATAAGCTTCTTCACGTTGTCTTGGCAATGAGACTTCTTGGATATGACACCAAATGCACAGGTAACAAGAGCAAAAACAGACAGTGGGACTACAGCAAACTAAAAAGCTTCTGCACAGCAAAGGAAATAATTAACCCAGTGAAAACTCAACCCACAGAATGGGAGAAACTATTTGCAGACAATATATCTGAAAAGGGGTTAATACTCAAAATATATAAGGAACTCAAATAACTCAATAGCAAAAAATCAACTAACCCAATTTGAAAATGGGCAAAGGATCTGAATAGACATTTCTCAAAAGAAGATATATAAATGGACAACAGGTACATGACAGAAAATGCTCGTCATCACTAATCATCAGGGAATTGCAAATCAAAACCACAATGAGATTATTACCTCACACCTGTTAGAACGCCCATTATCAAAAAACAAAAAATAACGAGTGTTGGTGAGGTTGTGGAGAAAATGGAATCCTTGTATACTGTTGGCAGGAATGTAAAATGGTGCAGACACTATGGATGACAGTATGGAGGTTCCTCAAAAAATTTTAAAAAGGGGGCTGGCCAGTTAGCTCAGTTGATTAGAACACAGCCTTATAACACCAAAGTCACAGGTTTGCATCTCCATGCAGTCCAGCCACCAAAAAAAAAAAAAATTAAAAATTAAAAACAGAACTACCCTATGATCCAGAAATACTACTTCTGGGTATATATCAGTATGTTAAAGGGATACCTGCACTCCCATGCTCACTGTAGCATTATTCGCAATAGTCAAAATATGAAATCAACCAAAGTGTCCATCAACAGATAAATGGATAAAGAAAAAGTTGTATATACATATAATACAATACTATTCAGTGTTTAAAAAAAAAAGGAAAATCTAGACCAAAAGAAAAAAAATGGAAGGAAATCCTGCCACATGTGAAAACATGCATGAACCTTGAGGATATTATGCTAAGTGAAACAAGCAACTCACAGAAGGACAAATACTGCATGATTCCACTTATATGAGGTATGAGATATCTAAAACAGTCAAACTCCTACAAGCAGAAAATAGAATGGTGGATACCAGAGAAGGGGAAAAGTTGCTGCTGCTATTCAACAGTATAAAGTATCAGTTAAATAAGATGAGAATTTCCAGAGATCTGCTATACAATACTGTGCTTATACTTAACAATGGTATAAAGTACACTAAAAATATTAAGAGGGAAAATCTCATGGTTATGTTTTCCTACCACAAAAAACGTCTTTGATATTTATTACACATACTTGCAAACTCTTGCACAGTTGTTCCACAGAGGAAAATAATGAACAGATAGCTGAAATTAGTGACACTAAAAGCACCTACAGTAAACCTGTATTCCCATTAATGGCACAATCAGGTTTCTCATAGTCAGTCCTTTCTGACTAGAATATAGCATAGCTGGAGAGCTAATAAAGGCAAAGATAAGCACTAAAGACAAATATTTAGCAGAGGAAGATCCCAAGAGGGAAATCTGAGAACTGCAAAATATACCACAGAATGCAAAATCTTATGTGTTATTAGGTTCAAATCTAAATAATAGAGTTCTCAATTTTTTCAAGGCACAGGACAGCTAAGGAATTTGACACTGTATGCTGTGTCGCACAGCAGGTCAGTGGGAAATGAACAAACCATTTTTAGCAGCCAGTTTAATGCAATGAGTCAGAATCAGCCACAATGCTTCCAAAAGGCTTTCTGAAATTCAGAGACTCTGGAACAATCTAATTCAGAACATGTCTAGAACTAGTTTCCATGAACCCAGGCCACATTCTTACATAAGACTTCATGTAAAGCCTTCTAGATGAACTATATGGAAGCATATTAAAAGATTAAAAGCCAACATTAAGTATTAGAGGAACCAAGTATAATCCCTATTATCTGAAAAGGGTAGTGACAGATAACATTAAAAAGTAGGTAACTTAAAATAACTTATATTTTGTTTTTATCTACTATTTTCTTTTCTCAATATTATTCCTTTTTATTTTTGCCAAGATCAGTTTAGCATTTAATTTGAATTTCTTAAAGACAAAGCAACTAGACAGTGGAGAGTACAGCATATGCTACCCAATTTAAACAAAAACATTCTCAAGTATGACCATATTGCTTTGAAAAAAACTGGAACATGTATAGACAAATGTAAAGAAAGGACACATTCTTAAATGTCTGAATTTTAATAGTAGTATTTCCATTCTTGTCTTTTTCAACTACAACTGCTATAGTTCCTCAGGCCATTACTGAGTTGAATAAATAGAAACTCCCTTGTTAGAGGACTTGTGACTTCCTTTTAAGACACGAGATCCACAGAGTTTAAGCACATAATTTGATTACTAACCTCATCTGAATCCAGAAGGGCTGGAAGTGCTCTGCAGAGAAAGAGAAATACTAAATTGAACAATGTAAAATAAAGCCATAAATGATTCACAAAGGACAATGAAATACTGAATGCAATTTAAAGCTTTTTCGTAATCATCTAAGATTTGCATCTTATTAATGGACCTTTCAGGGAAAAAAGCAAATATAATAAACAAGAATCAGAGTTACTAGAATTGTATAGGAAATTAAAAAAACGATGTTCTATAATGGGATAGGACCAATGAAAATTAATTGCCCTGGAAAGGAACTAAAAAATTTCAAAAGGATCATCCCACTGATTTTGGGAAGATCTATAGCTAAATCTTTATAAGCAGAAATGTCATCCGAATAAATAATCCCAATTATTTTTGTTTGTATATTATTCCTAATCTTTTAACTATTTTTTGACATCTTTTATTCTCATTAGTATGCTCTTCAGCTCATTTGTTTAATATAATAAAAGAGTAGCACTAACTTTGAAATATGATTTTTGTGGTAATAGTTCAAACTTACACATCTGTCACAGAAGAAGGAACATTCTCTTCTACCCACTTCAAATCATCTTCCTGCTGAGAACATACATATACCAGTTGTTATTAAAATGCACCACATAATACATCTCAAGTAAGAATCTAAAGTTCTTAAAATCTTTAGTCTTTTGTATCTCCAAATTCACATAACAAATGGGACTACTGATAAAAAAGTCAAATAATTAAAAAAAAATTTTTTTTTAATACTTTTGACCACATCTCTGCAATTCCCCACCAGTCCCTGGTAACAATCACTCTGCTCTTTGCTTCTAATGAGTTCACCTTTTTTAGATTCCAAATACAAGTGAGGTCACGAAATATTTGTCTTTCTGTGCCCTGCTTATTTCACTTAATGTCGTCCAGGTTCATCTGTGTTGTTGCAAATGACAGGATTTCCTTCTTTTTTAAGACTGAATACATTATGTATACACCAGGTTTTCTTTATTCATTTATCCAATGACAGACATTTAGGTTGAATCCATATCTTGGCTAGTGTGAATAATGCTGAAATGAATGTGGGAGTGCAGATATCTCTTCAACATACTGATTTCATCTCCTTTGGATATGTACCCAGTAGTGGAATTGCTGGAACACAAGATAGTTCTATTTTTAATTTTTTGAGGGACCTCCTTACTGTTGTCCATAATGGCTATTCTTGTTTACATTCCCTCCAACAGTGAACCAGGGTTTCCTTTTCTCCATATCCTCACCAACACTTTTATCTTTCATCTTTTTGATATCAGCCACTCTAACAGGTGTGAGGTGAAAATCTGTGGTTTTAAATTGCAGTTCCCTGACTGATTAGTGATGATGAACATTTTTTCATGTATCTGTTGGCCATCTGTAGGTCTTCTTTTGAGAAATGTCTGTTCAGGTCCTTTGCCCAAATTTAATTGGGTTAGCTGATTTTTTGCTATTGAGTTGAGTTCCTTATATATTTTGGATATTAACCCTTTACCAGAAATATGGTTTGTAAATATTTTTGCTCATTCTGTAGGTTGTGTTTTTACTCTGCTTCCTTTGCTGTACAGAAGCTTTTTAGTTTGGTGTGGTCCCACTGGACTGTTTTGCTCTTATTACCTATGCATTTGGTGTCATATCCAAAAAGTCATTGCTCAGACCAATGTCATGGAGTAATGTTTTTTTCTACAGGTTGAGTATCCCTTATCCAAAATGCTTGGGACCATAAGTGTTTCAGATTATGGATTTTTTTCAAATTTTGGAATATATGCAGATACTTAACCAGCTGAGCATCCCTAATCTGAAAATCCAAAATCCTCCAATGAGCATTTCCTTTGAGGATATATCAACGCTAAAAAAGTTTTGGGTTTTGGAGCATTTTGGGTATCAAACTGTCAGATTAGGGATAATCTGTAGTAGTTTTACAGTTTCAGGGCTTGCATTAAATTCTTAATCCACTTTGAGTTCATTTTTGTACATAGTGTGAGATAAGGGTCTGATTTCATTCTTTTGCATGTGTATATCAAGTTCTCCAAATACCATTTATTAAAGAAACTGCCCTTTCTCCATTGTGTTCTTGGCACCTTTGTTGAAAATCAGTTCACTGTAAGTGTGTGGATTCACCTCTGGGCTGATTATTCTGTTTCACAGGTCTATGTATCTGTTTTTAGGCCAGCACCATGTTGTCTTAATTACTATAGCTTTGTAGTATATTCTGATATCAGGTAGTGTGATGTCTCCAGCTATGTTCTTTTTGCTCAAGAGTTCCTTGGCTATTTGGTTCTTTGTGGTTCCATATAAATCTTAGGATTATTTTTTTCTACTTCCATAAAAAATGTCATTGGAATTTTGATAGGGATTATAACAAATCTGTAGATTGCTTAGGGTAGGTAGTATGGACAATTCAATATTAATTCTTCCAGTTCATGAACATGAACTATAATTCCATTTATTTGTGTCTTCTTCAATTTCTCTCATCAGTGCTTTATAGTTTTTGGTGAATAGCTTTTTCACCTCTTTGGTTAAGTTTATTCCTAAGTACTTTAATTTTTTGTAGCTATTCCAAATGGGATTGTTTTCTTGATTTCTCTTCCAGATGGTTCACTGTTAGTGCATAAAAACACTTCTGATTTTTGTACACTGATTTCGTATTCTTTATTAAATTTGTTTATTAGTTCTAACAAATTTTTGGCGGAATCTTTAGGGTTTCAGATACGTAAAATCATCTCATCTGCAAACAGGGACAATTTAACTTCTTCCTTTCCAATTTGGGTATGTTTTATTTCTTTCTCGTGCCTAATTGTTCTGGCTAGAACCAAATAATTTAATTTTTAAAACTATGTATCAGAAATATAAAACAATGTCCTAATATCCTTAAATCTCTTCTTAGTGATCTAATATCTAGAGTTTGCTTCATGCAGGCTTTGCTCTTTAAAGCTGAGATCAATTCTAAAGTCCCTTAATGTAGAGTGAATGCTCAGTTCTAATAAAAAAATATCCTTCCTGAGAAAATCTTGGTCTTTACTACAAAAAAGACCTTAGGTTTTTAATGGGGCTGTGACTTCATTGACGAAATCATTAAACAGAACAACCAGACTGGTCTGTACTTTTTCAAAATTTGGTAGCAAACCACTTAGTTAAAGATTATTCAATCTTAGCTTCACTTGCTGTCTGTTTTTGAAAATGTAAATGTAATATACATTAAAAGATTTATAAAGCAGGCCTAATAACAGCAGATGTACAAAAATCATTAAAGCCTCAGGTCCACCATTAAAGCCTTGAGTTCCACCAAGAGCTGGAGGACAGAACAAAGACCACAGAGGAAAGGATAAGAAGTCATACTTACTGCTTTGTTTACTTTAGTATTTCCATTTGGTTCTTGTTTAGTACTTCTCATTTTCATTCCTTCTGTAAACGAAAAAAAAAGTAGATTGGTTATTAACTCTGTCAACAGACCAGCAATTACTGCAAAAATGGATTCAGAGCTTTATTTTAAGCTTACTGAAACTTGTGAATTATGCAACAGATGTTACCCCACCTTCATATCCATGCTAGGAAGTTCAAAGCTAAATTGTCAGCTCACTTGTAGCAAGTAAACTGGACATTTAATGTGCAGTCCTTTACTGAATTTACCATGGCTTCCTCTTAAGACTCACACCCTTATTTTCTCTTCACCCTAACTTTACCACATATCAAACTGAGAAACAATACAGTTGTAAAATAATAAACAGTGAACTTACATAAAAAGAATAAAGCACAAATAAAAGGAGAATTTTATCACTACCAAAGCTTTCTTTCAGCATAGGTTCCTTTTGTTCATCTTCCTCTTCTTCCTCAGACAATGGTGAAAAGGCAAACCTGACAGAACAAAGGTAGAACAGAAGAAAAAAATTAGAAAACTACGAAAACTGCTCTACCATCTGGATTTTATAGGACTAGTTACTGACACTGCGATCATAATAATTCATAAAATCAGTTAGTGAATAAAAAAAATAATTCTTCCCCTTCGGAAAGTTCTTAATTGCCTACATTAGCAAGGGAAAAGCAGGACGACATGATATTTATGAGTGTAAGCTCAGCCGCATACTACCTAAGACCTTAGACAAGTTACTTAATCTCTCTGTACCACCAGTTTCCTCATCTGTAAACAGGGATAATGGAATATTAGTCTCACAGGGGTGTTTTGTGAAACGTAAATAAGTCATTACAAATAAAGTGCTTAGAACAATACCCAACACATTCAGTAAGCAGTCAATCAATGTTCATTTATAAAGATACCCAAAGGGTTTTCAAAAGTTCATGGAAAGATCTGTATTATCTTTTCATTCCATTTTTCCACAAACTTTTTGAAGAACCCTCATATATCACACAGAGGTAAGTAAATTCTCACCTAACTTAAATCCCAGCCTTCAAATTTGAAGTTAAGATAAGGATGGACTAATCTCGTGTGTTCCAGCTTATTTAAAATCTCAGTTTCCAAGTGGGGCACTCAGAATATAAAGGCCTGATCTGATACATCGCAGATGCCTTTCCTTCACAACTTCTAAGAGACTTAGCAAAGCAGCTGCCAGGCAGGTAATTTCTAGAATGCTTTAGCTTTGACCTTAACAAGTACTTCCCATTTTATTGCTGCACACTATTTTCTTTCTACCTTGTTTTTAAATCTCCCTTTCATGATAAAATCTCTCAATAAGCTAGGAATAGTAGGAAACATCTGTAACTTATTAAAGGGTAAGTAACAAAATTTTGTGGTACATGTCTTGGCTGATGATACACAAGAAGCATTTAAAGTCAGCATAAGATGAGAAGGCCCATTCTGCCTCTAGTCAATATTATACAGGAAGGCCTAGCCAACATAATAATACAACAATCAGTTATGAGATAGGGAGATTATTTGGCAAGGAAGGAACTGCATTATAATGACTTTAGACAAAAACCTATCTGATGAGAAAATCTAGAAATTATCAGAAGATAATATAGGAGGATTGATGATTATGATAAATATATAAAAATCAATAGCATTCCTACATGTTTAGAAAAGCTATATATATATTTTTTTTTAAAGTCTGTATTCACAAGAGCCACAAAAAAAGGTAAATAAAAAGTTAAAAAACACAACTGAAGCACTGAAAGGACTAAAAAATAGGGAGAAATACCATATTAAAAAATGAAGTTATCAAGAAGATACACAATAATTTCCCAAATTAATCCATTAATTAAGTTAAATTACAATCAAAACCTTAATAAGATTTTCCTAGAATTAAAAAAACAGGCTAACTTTTTTACTAAAAAGCAAAGATCCAAGGGCTGGCTGGTTAGCTCAGTTAGGAGAGCACGGTGCTGACAATACCAAGGCCAAGGGTTCGGATCCCTGTACTGCCAGCTGCCAAAAAACAAACAAACAAAAAGCCAAGATCCAATAGCAAAGGCTATTTTTTTTAAAAAAGGATTAAGAGTAGAGGTTTAGGCCCTCCAGATACTAAGACTAATCAGGAAGATAAGGTAATTACGACAGTGTACTACTGATGCAGGATTAGCATAACAAGAAAGAATGGAGAGCCCAGAATCAATTCTTGGTGGATGAAAAGTCTTGATTGTGAAATTCTTAAAAAAAATTATAGCAGAGTAACTTTATGACTTTACATCAGGCTAGGAAAGGATTTCTTAAGACACAAAATGTACAATCCAAGAAGGAAAAAAAAAATGACAAATTTGACTCCATATTTCCAGGTTTTTGTATGAACAAAAACAGCATAAAATTTAAAAGATAATCAACTAGGTTCTTCTGCAATATGTGCAATACTTATAATGAACAAAATATTTGCATCCAAAATATATTACATATTCTTACGAATCAATACATAAATTATTACAGTTTGAATGTGTGTCCCCTCTAAAACTCATGTTGAAACAATCTACAGTGCAACAGTATTGGGAGGTGGACCTAATGGGAGGTGCTGACGTCATGAGGGCTCTATACTCATGAATGGATTAATGCCATTATAAAAAGTCTTTATGGCAGTGGGCTCTCCCTCTTGCCCTTCCACGATCTACCACGTGATGATGCAGCAAGAAGGCCCTCCACCAGATGATGGCACCTTGATCTTGCCTTCCCAGCCTCCAGAACTGTGAGCCAATAAATTTCTGTTCATTATAAATTACCCAGTCTGTAGTATTTTGTTGCAGCAGCACAAAATGAACTAAGATTATTAATAAGCCAATAAAAAGTAAGCAAAAGATATAAAAAGCTAATTCACAAAATTATATGACCAGTAAACAGAAAAAAGATACGAAAAGTAATCCAACCTCCCTCAAATGCAAATAAAAGCAACACCAATATTAATTCTCATCCACCAGGTCTACAAAGCTTAAATAAAATGATGGGAGATGTGGAAGGAAGGAAAGAAAAAGCTCCTTTCATACCATTGTTGTTAGATGCATAATTTGTTTCAGGTTTCTTTTGGGAATGCAATCTAGAAATACTTTAAAAATTACAAATACACATACCCTTAACCCAGCAATTCCAAACCCACTCATTAAATATTTCTTAAGCATCTGCTATGTATCAGAGTGCAATGAAAAATTAACCTTACGTAAAAAGAAGTCTGGACTTTCCTTTGACTAGTGGGAAGTGATCTCTCTGCTGCTGAAAAATCCTGCCTGATAGGAGTGTTTTTGTCTGCCTGAGAACCTGGGCCACCAGACAGTCTAACAGTGTGCTTTGGGTACATCATATCAGTTGTAATCTCTGGAGAACTGGAAACTAAAGGTATTAGCTAAACTTGCAGGAAGGTGGTTTATGATTGAGCTGCCAATCAAATGGAATGGAAACTCTGGGCACCAAAGGCTCAGATAAGTTCCCAGGGTGGCAAAACTCTGTGTACTGTTACATACTGTAGCCTGGAGGAGGTAATGCCATCAATGACTCTATGGGGAGAGAATTACTGGGAGTTCTATGTTTAGACCCCACCTAGACTCTGCCCTATGTGTCTCTTCCCTTGGTTGATTTTAATTTTTAATTTATGCCCTTCCTCTGTAGGTAGCCATAAGCCTAACTGCTTTCAGTTAGTTCTGTGAGTTTTAGTGAATGATCAAAACTGAGGATGGTTTTAGGAACCCCCGAACTTGCAATTGGTGTCATAAATGAGGGCAGTCTTGTGGGGACTGTTCCCACAGACTTTGTGCAGTTTGGCTAACTCTGGGTAGTTGGGGCCAGGAGAAGTGAGATTCCCCAGAACGATGCTGACTCACTGAAACATGTGGTTTGGTAACAGAAAGGATAAGAGGGTGGAGTTAACAAACCTTTGAATCCCAGACAGACACAAGGTCCCCCATGGTTTAAAACCGCAGCTGTGCTGCCATCATTACCAGAGGTAAAAGTTACCAATGAAATTTAGAAATGATCCAACTCCTGGGTAACAAGTTAGCTCACTGGATGTACAAGGAAATACAAATAACAAGAAATAAGTAAAACATATAGCCCTTTGGTTATCATTATCTGTGATAGCTAAAATGAAAGTAAGGAAGAGTGTTGAAGTAGGATGCTGATAATGGGCCAAGCATGGATTCTAGCCAGTCCAAGCTAGAGCCTCTAGTCTCAGAGCCCCTAACAAAGAAACCGGTAGAGAGATCCTGATACTGGGCCAAGCTTGGATTCTAGCCAGCTAACCTACAGCCACTAGCCCAAGAGTCACTTCAAAAGGGAAAAATTATGCTAGAAAAAACAGACAGCAAAGGTTAGAATGATTCGCAGAATGGACAAAGAAAGGGAAAGGAGAAAGGGGAGAGTCAAGAGACTTGTCCCAGCAGGGTTGAAGTCTTTAAACAGTTATTAAGGAATGGTATGAATAAAGCAGAAATTGATGGGTCAAAACAAGATTTAATACAGCACTCTTGGAAGTTGGGTAGACTAATGGGAGCACCTGCTGGTCCCCCAACATTGAAAGGCCCTAAACAAATCTGTTTCATTTACCCTAGTCTGGAGGAATTCAAAGTCTGACCTCCAATCACCTGGGGTGTTGGTCCCACAATTTAATCAAGGTAAAGACTGATGAGAAAGCCTGGGTCCCATGACCCAATCCCTGGCTGGGGACTCACAGCTATATGCACATGAGTGGGTAAAATGGTCAACGGGTAGAGAAGAGGCATTTCCGGGACTCCTTGTCATGGGAGCCCCAGGCACTGTGGCTCCAAAACCTGTTGGTAAGTCCAAATGGGGCTACAGTCAGATTAGGAGGATATAGGTTGAAAGGGTCAAAGTAAAAGTTTGATGAAAAGTGGTATATTTGAAAAGGTTTTATGTAAAGTGGTTGTGTCTTCTTTACCTGAATGTATTATGGAAATGGCTACGTCAGACAGGGAACACTTAGCCTACCTAGTACTGTAAAACCAAAACCTGTCAGTAAAGTCCTGATGGAACTATAGCTAGACTGGGAGGCTATATAAATGCAACAGTTGATGGGATTAAGGTAAAAGTTTGGATGAACACTGGAAGGTTTAAACAGACTCTATGTGAAGTAGCCATATCTCCATTACCATAAGGATGAAGACTGTGACTGAATGGGGAATACTTCCCTTACCTAGTAGCATAAAGCAGAAGGCATATAAATCTGTCCTTCTGCCCTCATTGACTGGACATACTAAACGGGAACCAGTAAGACTGCCCAAGCCCTAAGAGGTCATTAATTTCTAACAATATAGAACAGAAGGTGGAGTGCTGGTAAAGACAAATTCTCTATATAAAAGTCTTATGCAGGCAGTCTTGTTGGGACTCTTCTTTCATAAACTTTGGCTAACTCTGGGTAGCCAGGAGTTCTTTGTCCTTGTGGAATTTACAATTTTGGGGGTGGGTGAAGGCAGGGAGCGGAGGGGGAAGGCAGACACTAAACAATAAATACATAAAATATATAGGATTTAGAAGATAGTAAGTGCAATAGGAAAAAAAAAAGAATGGAACTAGGGGTCACTGGAGTGCATAAGAATAAACATACACAGGTATTTATATTATTGTACCTTATCCTATTTTTAATTCCCCCTATGCATAAAAGAGTTAACATAACAGGCCTTCAGAAAGGCCTGCTTACAAGATTGGCCCATGGTTGGCTCTGGGAACTTCGCACATGACCTGTAACCTAACTGGTAAGGGTGAATCATCACTATGCCTAGACTGTTGGTTCAATGTGATTTATGATAAACATTTGTTTTCCTCTTGGAAACATGGAATTTTACTATGTACTAGGCAGAGGGTGCTTACATGACCAGTCTCCAATAAAACCTTGAGTGCTGAGTGTCTAATGGGCCTCCCTGGGCAGGAACAATGCACATGTGTTACTGTATTTTTGTTGCTGGGGAGAGGAACACATTTGATGTACCTCCTCAGGAGGGAAAGAACACAAGGAAAGAAAATGAATTTCTATAGACTCCGCCTGTTTCTTTTCCCTTTGCTGATATCAGCATCTTGTAAAAAACTTTAGCTGTAAGTACACCTAGGCTGAGTCCCATGAGTCCTTATAGTAAACCACTGAACATAAGGGTGGTCTTAAGAACACCGAAAAACCTCAAACAAAAAATAGCTCAAATACTCATTAAGAAGGGAATAAATTAGTTTAACCGTATTGTATCTGTACCACGTAATATTATGGCACCCATGAAAATGAATGTGTTCAATTTAAACCAGTTACCTTGGAAGGAATTTCCGCAATGTACTGTTGGTAAGTAAAGGAAGATTCCATATTTGAAGAGGAAATAAAATGTGAAATGATTCACTACATTAGACTGTTAACACTGATGTCACAGAACTGAAGGCATTTTTTTGTTTGTTTTGGGGGGTTTTCTTGGTGGTTGGCAGGTATGGGGATCTAAATTCTTGACCGTGGTGTTATCAGCACCACTCTCTGAGTGAGAGCCCTTGAAGGCAATGTTTTAAAATAAAAGGGAGAAAAAGGAAGTGTAGAGGGTTAGAAATTTTGATTCCTATTTGATTATTAGATAGCGTTTTTAGGTAATGCATGCATGGGACAAAAGTCTTTGAATAGGAGGCAAGAGCCCACCAAATCAACTTTTTTTTTTTGACTGGTAGGGGAATCACACCCCTTGGCATGGTGTGGCCCGCCCCATGCTCAGCCAGTGAGCGCACCGGCCATCCCTATATAGGATCCGAACTCGTGGCCTTGGTGCTACCAGAGCCACACTCTCCCGAGTGAGCCATGGGGTTGGCCCAAATCAATTCTAGTCCAGTATATGTTTATTCTCAGTTGATTTTTAGTATAGGGTTTTTATGTAATGCATGTATGGGACAAAAGTCCTCAGACAGGAAGCAAGAACTTACAGCTAGAGGGCAAGAGCCCACCAAATCAATTCTAATCACTGTTTAGGTAAGGGATTATATACACTGATTGTTAATATAATGGGTTCATTCGAAGATTTTGTGAGAAGGAAACTCACACAGGTTTAAAGCCTTTAATATGAGCAAAAGAAATGAAACAAAACAGGGATTGTTCTGAGGGCAATAACCTTTAATAAAACAAAGCTTAAATGATAGGAAAATATGTGAATTAAGATTTCCAAGGACGTTCTGCTAGTTAGTACATGGGGGTTATTCCACATTTTGCTTTAAGCTGTTTCTTTGAGTTTCTCAAGAAGTCAGGCACTTTCATGATTGTTTTATGACTTTTTTGATGGTATAGTGTTTAAACTATTGTGAACCATGCATGCTTGGATGAAGATTGTTACACAGCCAATTTCTGTATGTTCTTACTAAGACTGATTAACCACCATTCTTTTCCTGTAATTTCCTTGTTTTTTCAATAAAAAACTGAAGCAAAAACCGACTTGGGGCTGTACCCAGTTTCTCCTTCTAACAGAGGAGATGCTGAGGTGCAGTCCCTTTGGGCTTCTCAAAGTATTCATGTTGCTTTGAGTAATCTTTTTGCATCTCTGTTACACAGTGAGAGGTGTAACAAGGAAGAGGGAAGGCAATGCAAAAATTTTTTTAAATATAAATATAGCTAGCAAGTAACCAGTAGATCAGCAGACCAGTGTAAAAGAAAAGTCCCGAGAATGTCTAGGTTCTTTCTGAACAGTGTGATTTCAGATCTTTATTTTCTACCATGGGTTTTCTCTATTATTTGTTTTTTCTTTCTTTTTTTTGTTTCAATGAACACATATTAAGTGCATAATTTGAGAAGACAAGGCTTGGGGCCAGCCTGTGGCTCACTTGGGAGAGTGCGGTGCTGATAACACCAAGGCCATCGGTTCGGATCCCTATATAGGGATGGCCAGTTGGCTCACTTGGGAGAGCGTGGTGCTGACAACACCAAGTCAAGGGTTAAGATCCCCTTACCAGTCATCTTTTTTTAAAAAGAAAAGAAAAGAAAAGGCTATTTTCATGGGGTAAAAGAATGTCACTTATTTTCTTTCCCTAAATTGGTATGTATGATTATAAAATTAGCTGTTTAGTTATATCATCTTACCATTTTCCTTCTTGGTGTTGTGGTTATTTAATATAAACTCTTAACTGTCTAAATACAAAAGAAGGGAGGAAAAAGAGAAACAAAAGATAGATATTCATAGATATTCACAAAATAAAGATAGGCAGTTCCTAAATAATTGAGATTTGCCTTTAGTTGGACAAAGCAAATTCCCATGTGGATTTTTAATTCAAAAATTAGTCACATAAGTTTTCGGTTTACCCTCTATGTCATTACGAAGTGAGCTGGGCTGCTGACTACAGAAATGTTTCTTTCCTTTTAGATATTAGACAGGAGACACTCTCCCTATAAGAAACACAATATATCTACCTCCTTTACCAATCTAAATATTTATATTATCAGAAGATGTCAGAGTTGAAATGGACCTCACATCACTTAGTTTAACTCCCCCTCATTATTTGAAAGGAAACTAAGGCCCAAAGAGGCAACATGCCAAAAATTACAAAGCAAGTTAAGAGAAGAGCTCAGACAGGAACCCAGTTCTCCTGATCCCGGACATAGTGTTTCTTCCACCATACAACACAGCCCTGACACTGTCCCCTGCAATGCACCACCCCTAATTGATAACATGGCCTTATAATGGTTAGCAGAACAAATAATAAGAGTCCAAGAACCTCTGGTTGTTTGCAGATGGTCGCCAGAGAATCATGATGACAAAGAGGATCATGGAGAACAGCAACCGCCAGATGGCATCATCTACCCACAGCTCCCGCCAGTCCTAAGGGGGAAAAGTACATTTATACACATTATCTTAACGCTCTGTTCATTTATTTACTCATTCAAGTTGTATTTACTAAAATGCTGCTATGTGCTAGGCACTGTGCTAAGTGCTGAGGATACAAAGGGAATGAACATAGTTTCTTCCCTTGCAGTGCTTACTGTTAAAGAAAAGGTACCAACTGAACAGAACATTTGTCAAAGCATCCTCATAGCTCTGAGAATCTTTGGGAAAGGGTTCATACAGGACAAGAGAGTAACATTAGGTTGTTATATTTTATAATTTTCATTTATCTATTTTTACCAAAATAGAGCCTTAGCTACCTCCAAAGAAATCCTTTTGACCACTGTCTTTGTGCTCAACGATATGGTCTTAACGATATGGCTTTTACTCAGATTAATATTACTCAAACACCACTAAATGTTTAGGACTCTGGACTTCTTATTCAAGATTTTTAGTTAAAGCAAGACAGGATTATGATAGACTATGCTTACCACTTATAAAATTCTCTCCCACTATTGGGATACAGTCAGACAAAACAAACAAAAAAACCAACCACCACACCAAAAACTATGATAGTACTTAGGAGGAGGGAAGTATTACAACCCTCAGAGTAGGGACCTAGCCCTAAGTTCTTTTAAGCTGCATACCTTATAAGAATCTTATTACTGTCATCATCATCATTGTCTGGGTATAAGACAATACATTATTCATAAATGTATGTGCTTGTAACTCACCGACTGACAAGTCACTATCCTGAATTTCATGGTTGTCCAGATGATAAATACAATAGAAGCTAATAGTAAATGAAAACACTGATCAGAGTATGAATGTTGGTTTACATGCCCAATAACATTCCCCCAATTCTCGTTATGTGGAATTCCATACCCCTCTCATCCCTGATATAACACAATTATTTTTTTTATCAGTTATTTTAACAAACACAATACAAACTTTACTGAACACCTACGATAAGCAAGACCCATGATACATACACTTGTCAAGTACAGTTTTGTAATAATTTTGTTTATCATCTGGCTACTTTACTAACCCTCAGAATTGGAATAGACAGTATTGAAAATGTGGCTTTTTCAAGCATTATCAACATAATTTTCCTTCTTTTACCCTTAGTATAGTAATGCTCATTTTTGTCTGGTCAAATGGAAAAAAAAAAATGCCTGATAAAATGACTGCAACACAAACAGAAGAGTGGATCTACATCCACAGATCAGACCTCATTATTCCTGGTAAAACGGGCAAGAGGCAGGCAAATTGGCCTAGTCTGGCTACGGTACAGCTAATGTCTATGTTTTATGATGCTTAGATATATATGTAAAAGCACGATAATAGCAATGTACCCTAAACCTAAAATTCAACAGCTATTTAATAAAACTAAATAAGCATGTAGTACTGTCTTCTAAAAGGAATCTAAATGCTATTTGGCACTCAAGTTAACTTGCCTCAAGAATGCCTTAGAAGAAGAATGGAGAGAAAAGAGGGATACACTAAAAGCTAAAATGATATGAGGTTCATTTTCAGGTATTACACTTAAAATAAGTGGTTCTTAACCTTTCTTATTTTTTAATTTATTTTCTTAATCTTTTTTTAAACCATAGGTCCTTTTGAGAATTTGACAAAAGCTAAGAATCTCTTCCCCAAGTGAAACATAGAAAACTTTCTATACCCACTCATGGCCTCTTAGATTAAGTATCTCTGTTCTGAAAGGATTACATTTAAACAGCAGGAAGAAAGTCCCAGACTTACCTGCCACTGCCAAGATAAGTGTGTTGGTGAAATGTCGGTATAAAGAGAGTTTTACGATGTTCCTCCGAAGTTTTAATAGCTTCATTGTTTGAGTCAGGCTAATAAATATGTGTTTGCAGGTCAAGGAATTCAAATTTCAGAAAAAAATAGTAGTAAGCCAGTAAATTAATCCTCAGGTTTATTTGAGGATCTGGGATTATACTGACAAAATTGTTGATCTCAGAGGCTGTATAACTCTTTTATTCTCACTTAATCTCACAAACACCCCAGGTCTCACCAAGATAATTCTTTCTTATCCAAGAAAGCCATTGTTTTCAAAGAGACATTAAAGAGAAGGCAGAATCAAGATAAAAATAGAATGTAAAAATAAGAGGAAAAACATAAAAAGGAGAAATGAAGACAGGAGGAGGCTTTCTAGAAAAACAAAAAAAAAAAAAATGAAAAAGAAATAGGAAGACAAATGAAAGAAGATGAAATGAAAATGAGTAACAGGCAAAGGACATCTTCTCTTTTCCTTTAGGGTATGTAGCTCTGTTCTCATCTGTCCCAGCTAATCCAGTCTAAGGTCATAATTACACTCATACCTACAACCTCCTAGAGTTCTACACTCAGTCCCCTCCTACCATCTGAAGGAACCTGCCATTAGCTGCCTGCACCACCCCGAATTAAGAGAACTCTACAATTGGCTGAGACTCCCAGGCAGTTAGATTCCAAAAGCAACGACTCTCCATTTCTAGAACATTATTCCCAAGTAGAAGTTGCCAGAGAAGGAGGAGGGAACTGTTGGCTACTAAAGACAGTATCTGCTCTCATATGCTACTTTCAGAATGAAGAACAGATACAAAAATAAGGGAGTTGAAGTTTGCTCTGCCCTTTGACAGAGTCTTAGCTGTTATCTAGTCATTTGGCCATCTTATTTTATGGTTTAGTCCCACTGCCCTCTCAATTCTTCCCAATACTTGCAGAGGTTCAGAAAACATTTGGAAAGACACCGATCTTGAGAAGTTTTGGTCATGTGGACCTAAGACACTTCAATTTCAAACATTTTAGCTATATGGCAATCCACTCAAATGCAAAAAATTACAATTTTGTTCACATTCAGCTTTTTGCAATAGTCATTATCTATCAAAATAGTAATATTGCTCAATTATCCATAGGACCAAATATATAAAAACCAAAATAAATTTAAAATAACCTCAAAAAGACAAAGTCACAAAACCCGATTGAATCTTTCATCCAATAGGCCAAGGCCCTAATAAACAAATGTTTAATTTTAAGGAGTACGAGAAAAAGGATTACTCAGATGAAACTTGTTTGTTATCTGCTGGTTGACTTTGCCTGTAAATGAATCAATATTTACTCTGAACGGTGAAAGTCTTCAGACAATCTCAAGTCAGCTTTTGAGTGAGGGAACAAAACACTCACCCTGTAAAGGTTAAAACCTGCTAAACCTACAGTTTCAGAAGAGTCAAACCACATTTTAAGGATCAAAATATTTTCATAAGTTTCAAAGCATTTAATAACTGCTGAAGGCCAAAGAAAGAGCAGGACCAGAGCAGCCTGTGATTCTCACACTAAGTGAGGTGCACAAATGAGTCCAAAATCAAAGTGAAATGCTCTTTAAAACAAAGAGAAAAGTCAGAAGCTTTTCTCCTGTGCTCAGTCTACAGTAACCAATTTCTGATATGATTTTAAAAATTAAAAAAAACCCTGCTTACCTGAACCCTCAGGTAATTAAGCCTTAACATACACTATTCTCCAGACTAAGGAGTAATCAACAAAACTGGTAAAAATTCTTTGCAGAAAGATCAATGGAAACCCATCTCCAAGGGGAGAAAATGGACTGCCATCACACAAGCCAATGAGAAGGATATCCACCAGCACAGGGCAGTGTCTAGGAAAGCCAAGGGGATAAAGGCCAAGGAAGCAAGATCAGTCTGGGCCTGCAGACAAAGAAAAAGAGGTAGTGAAAAACAGATGTCTAGAAAGGCACAGAGAAGAAACCTGCACACAATTCTGCATTTATATAATCATCTGAAATAGTTTTGCATTTGAACTGAAAGAAAATAAAAAGGACTAACACTTGACACCTAATCATTCTTCTCTTCTTACAAACCATCACATATTATATATAGCTACAAGCATTTCACACAAATTGTCAATTACAATCTCAATACAATGAAACATGCTACTAACTACTACAGAGTTCCTATCACACTAAGATCCATATTAGGAAGTGACCACACCAAATAGTTCTAGTGTTTATAAGCCTCCATCTCATCCTATCATTTCCTAGTAATGTGATTTAGGCTACAAGTCTAAAAAGACCCTTCTCATATTTTTAAAAAATTACTGTATCATTAATATATTAAGAATTATTGATTTCCAGAACCGTAATATAATGGAATTATACAAACAAGAGCTCGCCCCAAAATAAAACGTAAGGCAATTTATCTGTCCTCAAAAATATGCTGCTTGTTTCCACAAGTTTATACATAAGATGCTTTTTATGTAACTCTAATTACCCAATCACCAGGGCATTACTGAAAGGATATCCATAAAATAATACAGGCATCAATTGCTGATAGGGCCAGGTATACTATCAGAGCCAAGGGATGAGAAAAATACTACAACAGCAGCAGAAAGAAAAAAAAAAGCAAAATTGACAGAGAGTTAAAGTTGCTAAGTCTAAGGAAACTACATACAGAGCAGCGTGATTTGAAAAACAAATTTGTATCCACAAAATGTTTTATTTAAGGGGTAATTTACTGCAAAACTTATTGAGCCCAGTTTTCTTGATGGCAAAGCCAAGTTTATGGCATTTACCACTTTGAATCTAACAGGTTATTAAAGTGCCTGATTTTTAAATAAATAAGAAAGTAATCAGAATAGCCCAGGGAAGCCTATTTCTTCTTCACATTAATACAGCTATAACATAAACTTATCACTTAGATCTCAGTGCTTTGGTTTCCTTCCCTGTCAAAGGAAATAATTACATAATTCTCGAAAATGGTGTGAAACTTCATTAGTTGCATTTTAAGTAAGCCTCTTTTTTTTTTTTTTTTTTTTTTTTTTTTTTTTTTTTTTTTTTTT
>NW_007726230.1:3083-65275 GCF_000696425.1 Galeopterus variegatus | reverse complement strand
TTTTTTTTTTTTTTTTTTTTTTTTTTTTTTTATTTTTTTTTTTTTTTTTTTTTTTGTCTTTTGTCTTTTTTCTGTGTCCGGCAACGGATCGCAACCCTCAGTGTTGCCCCCGTACCGGACCGGGGACCGGCAACGGGATCGCAAGCCTCGGTGTTGCTCCCGCGCCTCGCTCAGCCAGTGAGCGGGAGCCGGTCCGTA
Organism: Galeopterus variegatus; assembly: GCF_000696425.1. Lineage (NCBI taxonomy): Eukaryota > Metazoa > Chordata > Mammalia > Dermoptera > Cynocephalidae > Galeopterus > Galeopterus variegatus. The sequence goes on along the minus strand of NW_007726230.1, from coordinate 65,077 downwards.
TGTGGGATCCGAACCCTCGGACGGTAGCGCCGCCGCGCTTCCCAAGCGGCGCACTATCCAGTGCGCCACCAGGCCGGCCCTTAAGTAAGCCTCTTAAATTCAAGTACTGGTTAAGCAAAGAGTTCTGTTACTTTAGATTAGATTAACCAGTAAGTACATGATTCCAATGTTTGCCACTTATACAAGGATGAGAGTCCACTGCACGGAGGAACTAAATAATTATCAATCTGGGGATAGGTGGAAAAGCATTCATTCTAGTTCACACATTAAATTTACAAAGCTCTAATAGATAGATTAAAAAGGAAAAAAGAACTGCACAGACATTTTGTAAATCATAGCCCAAAGGTGACTTAGAGGAAACAGTAAAGAAGCCCACAGACATTTCCGCTTCTCTCAAGACAGAAACAGTATAACTGAACTGACCACAAAAATTCAGATTAAGCAGTACTGACCCCAGTAACTCTGAGGACCCCTTCCATGCCAGAGAACAAAAGATAGAGGGCTCCTGCTACCACAACTTTGTGAAGAGTAACTCCAAGACGAGGCCTAAAGAGGAAGCAAAGAGATAGTTGAGTATAAATGTGACAAATCTCAAGACAAGCAAAGTAACGGGAATTCATGTTGATTAACAGAGGCAAACAATTTAAAGAGATAAACAACACATACTTAATTCACCTGAGAGAAGAAAACTCATAAGAACATATGGTCTTAAAACAAGAGAGAGAATACAAGAACTTAAGATGTGGTCTCCAGTTACTACATTTTAAAGAGATTTTTATTATAGAGAATTTTGAATATTCAAAAGTAGTATAATGAGTCCCAACAACCATCAACCTATGGTCAATTCTGCCCCATGCATACCCCATCCACTTCTCATCCTTTCATACTATCTTTAAGCAGATCCTAGACTGTATATATTTTTATTTGTATATATTTCAGTATGTTTTTAATAAATAAGGACTTTTTAAAAAACATAACCATAATACCACTAAAAATTTTAATAATTCCTTAATATAATCAAATATCTTATTATAGTTTATTAAATAAATAGTACATTTGAAAGATCAAAACTAGGGCCGGCCTGGTGGCGCGCACTGCTACAGTGCGCCGCTTAGGAGCGTGGCGCCGCTCCCGCCGACGGTTCGGATCCCACATACAGACCGGTTCCTGCTCACTGGCTGAGCGAGGTGTGGGCGCAGCACCAAGGGGTGCGATCCCGTTGCCAGACACGAAAAAAGACAAAAAGGAAAAAAAAAAAAGAAAGATCAAAACCAAACAAAATACGAAGTCTTTTGAGCAATTTCTGTTTGAAGGAGAAAAAGCCTTGGTATTCAAAAACCTACTGAATCAGAATCTACATTTTAATAAGATCCCCAGGAGATTCATTCAGTATACTATAGTGTGAGATGCACTGTCTTAAATCATGTGTTCCTAAGCCTTGGCAGTATGTGTTCTTATATTTTTTTGTTATACACTAGGAAAAGCTCCCACATGAGTAGGGAATTTTCCCCCCTGTGGTGTATCATAGAACTAGAATACTTCCTGGCATACAGCAGGCACTTAAATATTTGTTCAATGTATAAATAAATTCTAAGAATTAACCCCCCCCCCATTCCTCTAATCCCATTTCAAGCAAAACTCCTTTCATTGAATAAATAAATTTTAAAAATTAGCCTACCACCACCATTTAATCCCACTGAAGGCAAAATTCCTTAAAATAACTATCTGGTCTTGGGTTTGGATCCCCTTACTGGCCAGCTGCCAAAAATAATGATAATAATTGTCTATACCTGGCTAACTCCAATTGCCCTCCTCTTGTTCTCTCTTGAACTCCCTCCAATAGGACTTTTGTCCCTCACGCTTCACCAAAACTGTTCTTGCCACTAATACCCTCCATGTAGTTAAATCCAGTGGTCAATTTTCAATTTTTTTGCTTGACCTATCAGGAACATTTCACCACAATTAATCACTCCCTCCTTGAAACAAAGTCTTCAGTTTGCCTCCCATCTCACTCACTGGTCATTCCTCAATTTCCTCTGCTAACTAACTATACTTCATCTCACTAACTTCTAAATAATAGAAAATGTTCAAGGGCCTAGTCCTTGGACCTCTTCTGCATATACATTCACATCCTTGTTGATCACATCCAGTCTCATGACTTTAAATAAAATCTACACGTTGATGTCTCCCAAACTTGTATCTCTGCCCCAACCTCCCACTTGTTTCTCCCATTTGGATATTTAACTGAACTCCTAATCTTGCCCCCAATCTACTTATTCCACCTAAGGTCTTCCTGAACTCTAAATGTCGATGTCATCCTGCCACTTGATCAGACCGAAACTCTGGGTTGGCACCATGTTTGATTCCTCGTCTTTTACATCGCACATCTGATCCATTAGCAAATTCCACTGTTTCTACCTTCAAAATATATACTGAATCTGACTGCACGTCAGCATCTCTTCTCCTCGGTGTATATAGAGCTAGCTCCCTCACCTTTGTGAGGTTTTTGCTTAAATATAACTAAGTGAAGCCTTCCACGACTACCCTATTAACTACTGCAAGCTCCAACTCCTGCCTGGCACTCCCTATCCCCTTTTCCTGCATTATCTGCTCCACAGAACTTTTCACTGACATACGAGAGTACTTCAAAAAGTTCATGAAAAGATTCACAACATCTGTTAATTCTATTTTTCCATGAAGTTTTTGAAGTACCCTCATATTAGATATTTTACTCACTTAAATTTTGTCTGTACCCCCTCCCTCTGCAAAGGTAAACTCCATGTCTTTTCTTTATTTGCTGTATCTCCAGGGCCTAGAAAAATGTGTGGTATATAGAAGGCACTCGATAAAATTTTTTTGAATATAAAATAAATTATTTTCAGATGGTTACAGCAGGAATGTTCTTTCGATAAAAAACCTCATTTGCAAAAATATTCTGGAAGGGGCCGGCCCGGTGGCGCACTGGAGAGTGCGCCACTTGGGAGCACGGTGAGGGTTCGGATCCCATGTGGAGACCGGTTCCCGCTCACTGGCTGAGCGTGGTGCGGGTGCAACACCGAGGGTTGCGATCCCGTTACCGGTCAGTAAAAAAGACAAAAAGGAAAAAAAAAATATTTTGGAAGAATAAAGTCGCTATAAGTTTACTCTAAAAGTTTGATGTTTCAATGTCATTTGTTACATTGCAGGTTTTCCTACACATGATCTCTGAGTTCTAAATGAAATAAAACATTAACATTTTTCCAGCATTTACAATGCTACAAAATTTCAGATACCTTTTACTCCAGAATTATTTCTTTTATCATCTCTCTGAGAACTACTACATTGGAAACCTACTATTTTAATTTAATCAGCATTTTAATTTGCTCTTCCATACAGGAAGTTAATACTTACTTAACTATGCCATATCCCAGACTGACTATAATAACAAGTGTTCGAGCCAGTGAGCGTTTCACTGCTGAAAGCAGCTCTGCAAGGATCAAGGCACCTTGGACTATGAAAAAGAAGAAAGGAAGAGATAGCACTATAATTTAGGTTCAGCAAAGGCACAATTCCCATATCAGAAAGTTGATCTCTAACATCTTCAGAATAAGCATTGCTATTAGTCCTACTAAAAAAGAATACTACCTCTGCGATTTTTACAAGTACACAATCTGGTATTACTTACAATCTTATGCATATGTATAGCAATCTGAGTGTGTTCAATTCACCTCCCTTCCCAACCCACCCCCAACTTCGCTAAAACCATAAAAGACTACCTCATCCTATACAGACAGTTTATAGCAACAATGGAATTTCCCCCTATTTTAAAAAACTTTGAAATATAGCTATATACAGAGAAAAGCACAAAACACAAAAATGCACACGTGCGTGTACAGTTTTCAACTCATTTTCTCATCTACTATTTTCAAGTCCTTTCAAAGACCAGGAAAAGATCTAATTAGTGTATCCTACAACAATAACTATTATTAAATCAAATGGTCTTATGAGACAGAATCAAAGCTATCACAAAAAGCTTTAGTACAAAATTTCTGTCATTATCAGTTCACCTTACTAAACCATAAGCACTCTCCTATTTTCTTGGTATTACTGAATTTTATCAATTCTTGGACGCACTCCCCCACACCCCACATTTTAAAATCTTTTAAATCTAAGGCATGTCTTACAATCAATGGCACCTTACAATTAAATTGGCATTGTTTACTTTCTTTCTTAGATGTATATACTATTAGTGCCTTAGAAATCAATGGCAAATGAGATTCAATGACAGTAATTCCCAAAATAGCCACTACTGCTGTAACTTTTGCAAGTATATTTCTGTGATTACTCTCACGTCACTGAACCACAGGTTATGAGATTAAAAGAAAGCCACAATCACAGTAAATCTGCTTAAGTTATACTAATAATTAAATAATTGAAGAGTTAGACCTATTTAATGACTGCTGACCTTAGGAAAATTTTCACACAACTCACCTGCCAATTACACAAACTGGCAAACGCTTTTTGATTACATACCAGATTCTCCTTTGTATCGAATATTCTGAAATTCTGCATAGAAGACAGCTTTCTCAAGCATTCCCAGGAAGATGACAGCACCAATCCAAAACTGAATTCTCAGAAGATCTCTCCAGTAGCAGGCAGACCATGCCAGCCAAAGAACACCAAACAGGACATATACAATACACATCACCATGAAAAACTGTCATCCAGTTGGATAAGAAATAAAAAGCAAAATTAGGGCCAAGAGCTAAGTATCTAAATTTAGAATCAATATATAGTCTTTAAAAAAATACACATTCTATCTTCTATTTAAAAAATAATTATTTCTTTAGAGTTTAATACTAATACAAAAAATTACCTCCTCTTGAGCACAGAGAGACTATATAAGGACTTGTCCTCAAGAGTGACTGCTCTCCTATATTAAATAAGCTTTTTCAGCTCACAATCTAAAAATTATGTAAGTGAAGACAACACTGAACGGGAAAAAGGCATGACAGGATGAGTACACACCTAGAGGTAGACTCTTAAAGGGAAAGGAAGAAGAGAATAATCATGAACAAAGGAAGTCTGAAAACAGATTATGGATATTGTCAGACACAAACGTGTGTGTGCACACGCACAATGAAGAGGAGGAAGCTTCATTATTTAGTTTCTTTAAGTGGGATCAGAAACTATAGGTTTGTAGTAAGAAGTGCCCTACTTTGGATCCTAGAGAGAATGTGTGATGTGAAAGATCTTTGAGGTATTTCCCAAGTCTAAAATCCACAAGTTATTGACCCCTTCATTTTATAGTTAAGAAAATGAGGCACGGGCCGGCCCGTGGCTCACTCGGTAGAGTGCGGTGCTGATAACACCAAGGCCCCGGGTTCGGATCCTATATAGGGATGGCCGGTTTGCTCACTGGCTGGGCGTGGTGCTGACAACACCAAGCCAACGGTTGAGATCCCCTTACCGGTCATCTTTAAAAAAAAAAAAAAAAAGAAAATGAGGCACACAGGGGTATACTGAGTCTCCTAGGGTCACAATCTAATAAGAAATAAGTCCAGAACTATAAGCAACATTTTCTGAATTGTATAGAAACAATTTTTTTAAGAGAATACTGCCACAAAACATGGAAAGTCTTTCAAGCTAAACTCATTTAATGTTAAGATTAAAGAATATAAGTTCACTTACAATCATCAATGGATAGTCCTCAAGTGTGAGGTATTCATAGGGACCCTTCACTTCAACAGTCACTGCCAAAACACAGTCCTCAGAATTAATTTAAAGGATGCAGAAATTAAACAAAAACACTAATATTTGATGAAATTAATTTCATTAGGTTATTTACTTTTAACCACTTCAATCCTGGTGAATATTATACTTCATTTGTACAACACTTTGAAATTCATTAAGTGTCCTCATAATTCATGCTATCTCCTGTACAGGCTTTCATGCCTTCACTCTAGTCTGAAGTGGGAAAGCCCTTTTTGTTCCCATACTCATATCCCTTAGACTACATCAAATGATATTTCCTCCAGAAAGCCTCCTCTGAGCTGCCCATCTAGAACTATTTCCCACCTCCTCTAAATTCTAAACACATTAAACATATACTTTTTCTTATAACACATCATTAATATGCTTTGTAGGACTTCTATTCTTCATTCTGCCACCTTCTTTGTTTGCTATCCCTCCTCACCTATGTTTTCCTACTGTTTTACTATTTTTTTAACCAACTTCAATTTTATGAAGTAAGGCATTTAAAAAAAACCCTAGAAATTCATCTTAACACACACTAATAATGTACCCTTCCTGATAAAATAAGGTGGAAAACAATCCACTTTCCCAATCATGTACACTAGATCCTCACTCCAAAATGAAAATAAGCCAAAAGTTCAGATGGAAGCAAGACACCATCCAATAAACATAGAGCTGAACTTTCCCAAAACTTGCTAGTTAACATTTTTCAAAGATTTTGTTAATAATAACAAATAGCATTATATTTAATATTATATTAATTATAATTAAATTATATTTAATGTCCATTTATTGTTTAAAAAATTTTAAATATGTCTTTTAATGAAGCAGAAAAACTGATAGTAACAACATGAATCTGAAAGACAGATTTGCCTTATTGAAGCAAACCTATTGACTATTTTAAGATCATCTGTAATTGATAAAACTATTTTAAGATTGTAATTGATCAAATAATTTGGATAAATTCTAGGTATGACTAATAAATAAAAATATGACTTATCTGAGAAGTGATCATCTCCAGAGATAGACTAATAACTTCCCATTCAACAGAAGTTTCCTACTAGCTTTTATCAGGCATGATAAAAGGACACACCATTACTGAAAGTAAACCAGGTCTAATAATACTCGTATGAACAAAAGGAGCTTCCCATAATAGAAATCATAAAAATTTCAGAGCTGAACTGGTTATCAAATCTATATCTTCCTAATTTAATAAAACAGCAAACAAAACTGTTTGGTGAGTATTTGTCACAGTCTTTGCTTACTCTATGCCAGGAATCAGCAAAATGCAGCACATGGGCCAAATGTGTCCATCCACTTTTTTCCTAAATAAAGTTTTATTGGAACACAGCCACATCCATTCATTCATGGATTGTCTATGGCTGCCTCTGAACCACCATGGCAGAGTTGGGTAGGTGCAATGGAAAAAATATTTACTATCAGGCTCCTTAAGAAAAAGTCTGCTAACCCCTGCTCTATGCTAAAATATACATTTACTGAGCACTTAGTATTTGACAAGCCTATGGAAAACATAGCAAACAGAAAGATGAGTAAGATGTTTTCTGCTATCTAGTGGATTACCATCCAAAAGGGTAAAGGGAGCCAGAAAGCAACATAGAGAACTAGCCCTCTGAACCAGATGCAGGATGAGTATGTATTTTCTAGGACAAAGTAAAAAGCCTTCCAGGTAGAGGAAATATCATGAATAAAAACAGTTGTGAAAGTGTGTAGTATACTTAAAGAACAGGTAGTGTGAGACTGCACATAGTACAATACAGTAGTGTTTTGGCATAAGGCAGCAAAAGGTAAACTGGGACAAGCTGTGAAGAGTTTTACAAACCTTGCTGCAAAATGTGGACATTTTATAGGCAAGGAGGAATCATCAATGGTTTTAATGAAGGAAAGAAAGATAAAACTATTTTAGATAAATAATTCTAGGACTTTCAGATAATGTAGTAAAGTCCATCCTTTAATGTACCTTTTCACCACCAAACAACAGATGGATAAAATATAAAAAAGAGAAAACAGGGCCAGCCCGTGGCTCACTCGGGAGAGTGCGGTGCTGATAACACCAAGGCCCCGGGTTCGGATCCCATATAGGGATGGCCGGTTCGCTCGCTGGGTGAGCGTGGTGCTGACAACACCAAGTCAAGGGTTAAGATCCCCTTACCGGTCATCTTTTAAAAAAAAAAAAAAAAAGAGAAAACAAAAGGACATTAGCTCAAAAACAAGATAAACATTTCCAAGAATCATAACTGAACAGAAACTCACAACAGAGCATGAGGCTGAATCCATGGTCATGTTTGACTCTGGACTCAAAAGCAGACTATGGTAGTTAGAAGTGCAATTCCTATGGGATCACTAAAACTTGTAGAATTTAAAGAAAAAGAGCAGGGACCGAGCCAGGTTTGATGCAATGAAGAGGCTGAAGTGAAGTGGAACAGGGCTTCTAGTCCATCCTTTTCAAAGAAAGAGGGTTGAAAATAAACGCTAGCAACTGCTCCTTGACACCATTACCCATTAAAAAACTGTGGGCCTAGAAAGGCAGTAGGATACACATATATTCTGAGGTCCAGAAACTGTGCCAGGCCACCTGCTGGTTTGCCTAAATCTGCTACACCCCCATATCACTATGGGGCATAATAAGACACATTTAGATTGGAAGTTAAGCATTCAATACAAGAATCACAAAAAACAAAAGTTTAAGATTAAGTCAGATAAAAGAAAGAAAATGATAAAGAAGATAATCAAATAGACAAAAAAATGGTTGGGAAAATTAACAAAACCAAAAGCTCATTCATCGGGATAAAAATACAACAAAATAAAATTCTAAAAAGGTTTAACATGTTAAAAAAAGAAGACACAAAAGCAATATTAAGGATTTTAAAAGACTAGATACAGTAGATTTTTGTAAAGAAATACCATGAATAACACTGCCAATAAATTTCTTCCAAAAAAAAAAACACCAAAAAACAAACAAACCCACCCTGATCCAAGGAAAAACAGAAAAACTAAAATGAAACACTTATTACTATTGAACATAAATCATTTAAAACTACCTGGGGCAGAAAAAAAGAACATCAGGTGGAAACAGTACTACATGTGAGTTCTACTAGACATTAAAGGAATGGATAATCCTACCCTTACAAAAAACTGTTCCACAGAATATAAAAATGACACTCTTGCATTCATTATATGACACTAGCATAACCTGGATGCCAAAACCAGTGGAAGACAGTATGAGAAGAGAAAATATAGGCCAATCTTACTTTGAACACAGGCAACAAACAATAAAACACTAGCAAACAGAACCCAGCAATATGTATGTATGTGTATGAGACCGTGTGTGTGTGTGCGTGTGTGTATATCAAGACCAAGTAGTGGTAATTCAAGTATGGATTAACATTAGAAAACCAGTTAATGTAAGGGCCGGCCCATGGCTCACTTGGGAGAGTGTGGTGCTGACAACACCAAGTCAAGGGTTAAGATCCCCTTACCAGTCATCTTTAAAAAAAAAAAAAAAGAAAGAAAGAAAACCAGTTAATATAATGCACGCCACATTAACATTAAATGAGAAAGCACATGTAATCATTTTAATCAATACAATCAAAACCATTTGATAAAACTGAACACTCATTCTTAATACTTAAAAAAAGAAAAATACTTAGTAAACTGGGAATAGAAAGGAACATCCTTAACCAAATAAAGAATATTTTGAAAAATCTACAATAAACTTCACACTTAACGGTAAAATGTACCAATACTGCCAGTAAAGTCAAGAGCAAGATAAGGATGGATGTCATCACTGTTTCTATTCAATATTTTACTTGAGAAAACTGGGTAGGGAAGGAAACTGCAAAGTAGAAAGAAGAAACAAAAAAGGAAACCACAGGAAATAAGACCAGTTAGGAAGTTACTGCAAAATTCCAGGTAAGAGACAATGACTCCATGCACTGGGCAGCAATAGTGGAAAGGAGAAAACTTAAGAAAAATTCTTTAGTAATTAAAAATTACCAACACTAAATAATTTAAAAATTTCCGAGTTCTGACCTAGTGACCAAGTTTTGACAATTCTAGTTCAGAATACTGAGAATGTGATATTAATTAAAAATTCAAAAAGCAAGAGGATCAAATGAAGAAAAATGAAATCTAGTATCTGTAATACCTAGAAAGAAAGCCTATGTGAAGTGCCTAGAAGTGTGTCTGGTAATATTGGGTGCAGAACAATGTTAATTTCTCTTTCCCAATTTTTCCACTTCTCAACAAACATTCTTAATGGATCATCCCCTCACAAAAAGGAATTTTACACTACCTACCATTCATAGGACAATTAGATAGTAAAACAAATGTTAAAAAGAAACAGACTGAACTTACTGGTAAATAGATTACTCAGAGAATTTTCTTTTAATGATTCCTTTGAGGATGAAATGCCAATATGTACAATAAAAATGTATGGTGCATCCTGCCAAGTTTGCAACGGTTCATGCATTGCCTACAGAGGGGAAAAAAGTATCAAACCTTCAAGTCTTAAGAATTAAGAGCACACATTAATAGCACAATATAAAAAATCCAGGATGATGTCAGTAAATGTGAATTATAAACATCAATTCCTGAATTCCCTTTGTTCAATGCCATTTCCAAGATTACCAGAAGTCCTGCTGACATGGTCTCACATTTACATCAAAAATTTAATTTTGGGCTAGTCTATATGGTAGGCAAGAGTCACTGTCCCCCAGTCAGGGAAGTCGAATTAACAGCTGCCAAGTCCCTGACTTTGGGGGGCAGTGACGCTCGGTTTCCACACAGATTAGTCTTCACAAACACAAAAGTAAGATACAAAGATAAAGGAGATGAACACAGAAAACGATTGGTTTCTTTTTCCTCAAGTGTGAAAGGAGGTACTGCTACTTAGACTTGCAATTTATTACTGTCTGATCTTAAAAGGAGAAGCTTTTATCTAGAGATCTCTGGGTAAGCTTCATTGATCTATGAAACCCTTCAAAGCGGATAACAGATTTTACACATTTATGATTTTTCTTGTAGAACCACAGCTTTTCTAAATGTCCTACAACCCAAGAAAAGGTTAAATAAGAAATTAAAAATTATATTCCATGATACAATCCAAAGTATCAAATAAAGCAGATTAACCAGTTCTTTAGCTATACATTTACTAGATTATTTTAGTAATTTGAGAACATACTGTCATGTTGAATCTCATACACTGACTTATCTCTGCCAAATAGCCTCTCTCTAACAAGATCCAGGAGCAGTACGTGAGGAAACTTTACAGCTCCAAAGTTATGGGTATCGTATATTCTATTACCTATAAGTACTGAACCTTTCCTGAACTTACTTGTCCGCTAACCAATGAAACTTTGTTTGGTGTAACAAGCTGCTCTGCTATTAATTTTATATATCTTTATAACTCCCTCTCGCAATTACAAAAGGTACTGATTAATTCTCATACGGATTTGATAAAGCGTATAACTATGGACTATAGGGATTTTGACCCTGTAAAAGTAACATTTATATGCCAGGCACTCTATTAAGCATGTAATATTTATGACTTTTTTAAATCCTCACAACTCTATCAGATAGGTACTTTTAGCTCCTTTTTTTTAAACTGAGGTAAATTTCACATAACATCAAAGTTACAACTTTAACATTTTGAATTAGTGTACAACTCAATAGCACATCACCTCTGCCTAGTTCTAAAACATTTTCATCATCCCAAAAGGAGACCCCTTTACTCATTAAGCAGCAACTCCCCATTTCTCCCTCCCCCCACCACTTGCAACCACTAATCTGTTCCCTCTCTCCATGGATTTGTCTAGTATGAGCATTTCCTATAAATGGAATCACATAATATTTGTCCTTTTGTGTCTGGCTTCTTTCACTAAACATAATGTTTTCAAGGTTCATCTATGTTGCAGCATGTATCAGTACTTTATTCATTTTTATGGATGACTGATATTCCATTTTATGGACATACAATGTTTTGTTCATTTACTCCTGCTTGGAGTTTTAGCTTTGTGAGCTTCTCAGCCTTTTTGAAATTCATGCCTTCACCAAAATTTGGAAATTTTTGGCTATTATTTCTTCAAATATTCTTTCCATACCTTTCTCTTTCTCTTTTCCCTCTGAGACTCCCATTCTGTATTGGTATACTTGATGGTATTTCATAGATCTCCTAAACTCTGTCCATTTGACCTCATTCTTTTCTTTTTCTACTCCTCTGAACAGAGAATTTTAACTGACCTACCTTCAAGTTCAGATTCTCTCTTCTGCCTGCTTAAATATGCTGTGAAACTCTCTAACCAATTTTTCATTTTAATTATTTTATTTTTCAGCTCCAGAATTTCTGTTTGATTCCTTTTTATAATTTTTATCTCTATGTTCTCTTGGTTTCCTTTAGTTCTTCACCCATGCTTTCCTTTAACTTTTTGAGCATATTTAAGACAGTTCATGTAAAGTCTTTGTCTGGTAAGTCTTAATGTCTAGGCTTCTTCAGAGGCCCTGTTATTTTTTTCCTCTGCAAATGTCACACTTTCCTATGTCTTTGCACACCGTGTAATTTTTGGTTGAAAACTAAGCATTCTGAATATTATAAAGTGGCAACTCTGGAAATCAGATTCTGCTCCCTCTCCAGAGTTTGTTGTATCTGCTGGTGTATATTATTCTTTTTTTGTTTGCTCAGTAACTTTTATAAATTATTTTTGTAAATTTTGTATTCTTTGCCCTGCGTAACTACAGAAGTATATGTTCCCTCAGCTTAGTAGTCAGCTAGTGTTTCAGCAAAGATTTCCTTAAACATCAGGAGCCAGAATGAGAAAAGAAAAAAAAACTCTCCTAGTCTCTGCAGATTGAGATAGTCCTTCAATACTTATCTGGGCCAATTAAAGCCCTTCCTTAGTCTTCACTTTCTGCTTGTGCAGTCTGAAGGCCAGCCAGAGTGAAAGCTGAGGGTCATCTTCACTGAGTGAAGTCTTCACTGAGCATGTGTCCAGTCCTGGGCATGCACATGGCTTTCTCAATCCCTTGGTACACACAGGAGCTATTAAAAGCCATTATTTTCCCACGTCTCCTTTCCAGACCTTTTCCTTCCCTGGCTTTACAGTCTATTTATTGTTTGTCCCCACTGTTATTGTCTCAAAATTGTAACTCCCCTTCAACAGAACTTTTCTAACTCCATCAGTAAGGTAAGATAATTAAGGCTGCATATGGTAATCCAGTTATTGATGCTCTGAGAAATATACACTACAAGGGTAGTTTTGTTCCCACCACATTCTATTTTTGATTAAGCACTGCATTTGACAAAATTATAGTAGTTACAAAACTAAACATACTCTTACTATACAATCCAGCAATTGCACTCCTTGATATTTACCCAAAAGAGCTGAAAACTTATGTCCACACAAAAGCCTGCCACAAATGTTTATAGCAGCTTTACTCATAATTGCTAAAACTTGGAAGCAGCCAAGAAGTCCTTCAATAGGTGAATGGATAAATTGACATATCCAGACAATGGGATATTATTCAGAACTGAAAAGAAATGAGCTATCAAGCCACCAGAAGACAGAAGGAACCTTAAATGTACAGTACTAAGTGAAATAAGCCAATCTGAAAAGGCCACATATCTGCATGATTCCAGCTATATGATACTTGGTAAAATCAGCCAATATGCATATAAATAAACATGGACCTTCAACAGCAATTTTTAAAATACAATTTACAACAATAAATTATTGCTTTAACTAGACAAACTGCATAAAATTTGTTTTAAATTATAACAGTCACTATTGGTGAGGAAAGAGGAAAAAATTCACTCTCTCTTTCTTAGGACCATAAATTCTCACAACTTCTCTGCACAGCACTTTGACAAAGCATAGAAAAACACTTGGATCTAGCAATTCCACCTCTAGGAATTTAGCCTAACTATGCAGCCATAGTACTACTCAATCTATTAATTTGTTAATGAAAACAAAGTATTACATAGTGGTAAATATAGTATGATCCCATTTTGTTATATATAACATGATCTCATTTTAATATGCTTGTGCTCTGCATAATCACACCGAACTGCTAAAATTGCTAGACAATAAAATTACAAAGGACCTTTACTTTTAAGTTATAGAATCAAAAACTTTTATCAGTATGAAATTCTTTTGAAATCAGAAAATATTTAAAAACAAATGTAGCTACAATATTCACTGTAACACTGTTTAAAATTGTAAGATAATGAAACACAAAGATCCAAGAACAGAGAATTTGTTAACAAATTGCAACGCATTCATACAATAAGATACTATGCAGGCATTAAAGTAATGATGCAATACAACATTTACTGAACTGGAAAGATGTCCATATTATATTGGTAAGCTACAAAAAAAAGTTGCCATAGAATACATACTCTTAAGATTCCCTTTTTAAAATAAAATATAAATATGCACGCGCAATACAACATTTACTGAACTGGAAAGATGTCCATATTATATTGGTAAGCTACAAAAAAAAAGTTGCCATAGAATACATACTCTTAAGATTCCCTTTTTAAAATAAAATAAATATAAATATGCACGTAGACAAATGACTAGAAGATAAATATACCAGATTATGTTCTTTTCATTTATGTGTATTTTCTAAATTTTTGATAGTGACTATATACATATTAGCTATAAGAAAAAAACCAATGGATGTCTTCTGTTTAAAAAAAAAAATTAAAGACTGTCATCTCTAATTCATTTTCAGGTTAAAATATTATACAACTAAAATTGGTGGGGGAGGAAGTGCAGACACCTGCAGAATGGCAGAATAAGGATCTCCAAAAATCCACGCATCTATAAAAGCAACAAGAACACTGGCAAAATCTATAAAAGTTAAGATTTTGGGAACTTCAAAATTTAAAGACTTGCAACAATCCAAGAGTGTTTCTTCAAGAAAAACAGCTGAATGTTGGTAAGAAAAGTAAGTTTGTAATGTTTTTGTTCACCCTAATTCCATCCCCCCTCCCAAGCTCGTTAAACTAAAGTCTTCGGAACTAAGAAACTACTACAACTGTGAAAAACAGCAGCTTTACAGCCACTGGAAAAAAGAAAACAGGTTTGGCAATCCCTTTTAAAAGACCAATCACCTGAGTTATATGGTAGATTGCTGAAAAGCTCCATTCTCAAGGCTTGCCTTTATCTGACCTTACTCAGAGATCACTCAGTGTCAACAACCCTGCACTCAGGGCATTTGTCAAAAACACTCAGCAGCAGTTCTAAAAGATCACAGCTGCCTGAGGTGAAGTTGCCAGCTGGGGCTTATCAAAATGCTAACCAAAAACTTAAAAGAAAAAATTGGAGAATGAGATGTCCACAGGGACTATGAAAAGCTCCAAAATATTCCTGGAAATCTAGAAGGCCATGAGTATGTGTAGGGCTGTGCACAAAGGCCCAGAGCTGTGCACACGCCCAGGAAAGACTTGAGAAGGCCCTAATCACTCACCTCTGGCTGATCTTAGGGCTCTGTGCAGACAGGAAGAAAAGGTTAAGACAGAGTTGTAAATTGTGAAAGAAGCCAGACACGAGTCCATGTGCTGCATGATTCTAGTTATATAAAATGTCCACAATAGGCAAATCCATAGAGACAAAAAGTAGATTAGTAATTGCCAGAGGCTAGGGGAAGGGTGTGATGGGGAGTGACTGATAATGAGTATGGGATTACTTTCTGCAGTGATGAAGAGTTCTGGAATTAGATAGTGGTGGGGGTTGGCACAATTTGTTTATATACCAAAACCCACTAAATTGTATGCTTTAAAAGGATAAATTTTGTGATATGCACTTGTATATTATGTTTCAATACAGTTGTTATAAAATTAAAAACTTTAATCAACTTCGCAAAATATATGACCCAACATGAATATCTACCTTACTTCCTCTATATTTTTAAACTCAGAAAGTTTTGAGGACTTAGTAATTATGAATCAGAAGGTGAAAAAAAGCATCCATAAAATATGTATTTATGAAAACTTAAGGCATATTTATACATTTTGATCTTATTTCAATTTTCCAAACTCTCTTCCAATTGTATTCTATTACAGATAAGTTTAGATGGAGTTTAAAAGTCTTTTTAATAAGTTTCTTCCTATTTATAAATGTTTATTAGGCAGGGTGATTACAAAAGCGATACAGGTTTACTGTAGAAAATAAAGAAAATACAATATCCAGAGACAACCACTTTTAACATTTTGGTGTATAGGTTCCAGTCTCTAAGTTTCTTTTAAAATGTCAGCATATTGAGAGAACAATTAAAAAATACACAAACATAAGAAAACTAAAATATGTGTTCATTGCCCCAAATTCCCAAATATACTTACAGTTTTGTCCCCAATAAAGGTAAGATTTGTTCCATTCTCCTTAGCCTTTAAACATTAAAAAAAAAAAGAACATTAATCAAGAATTTTTACTTTACTCTCAGAAATATATAACGAAAGCAATTACCTCCTGTTTTTCTCCTAAAAGAGGTAGTCGATGCACAAAATCCCCAGAAAAGCTCTATAAAAGAAACAAAAGTAAAATTCAAGATGTATAAATAGTAAAATAAAAGTGTAGTTCAAAATACACAGAAACGGTTAAAGCAAAACATAATACTATACCAGTAAATCTAATAATATGGCATCAGCAGACAAAAGATTTCCAATTAACCAAAAACAAGTGAATAAAACCCTGCTGAGAACTGAAAAATAGTATCAAACTAAATTGGCCACTTGATTTTTTCTATAAGACTAATAAACATTTACAAATGACAAAATCTTAGATATAGGATATATGCTTAGGACAAAGCGATATTAGATAAATCCCTCTCATCCTATAGATGAGGAAAATGAGGCTCAAAGCTATAAAGCTTTAGATGCAGAAACAGAATTTGAACCTAAGATTTCTGACTCTTAAGTCCATTGTTCCTTCCCCCACACATTAATGCCTGTAAAAAAAACAATACTAATTACCTGTCTTACCATTTATCAGTAGATGAGGCATTTTCCTTCCTGAGCAATTAGACTGTATAATTCAACTCTGATACATTAGTGTAGAAGAGAAGAAACCTTATCAACATGGGGTATATGCCAACACCTTGGCAAGATTATGCCAGATCTAAAAGCAGTGAACCCTGGGCAACAGGATGCAACAGGTAGCTTTCCATAATCAAATCTAAGAAGGGCCAACTGATCTCCTAGCCTATGGGATAAATTTAGAGAACCAAGAGAAAACCTAAGAACTACTCAACATCATTGTCCCTAGCTTTTTTTCCACCAATCTTCCACCATTTTAAAGCTATTTTCTTTTCCCTCCAAGTCCGTAAAATCTAAGCTATAACAAGAACTGACCCTTATAATTCAATCAATTACTTCATCTGTTTATCAATGATCACTTATTAAATAAAGTCTTACCAATAAACTTTATTTCTAGTAGGTGGACAGAAAACCCAGCTTTCAATGAACTCCTTGCCTCTTCAAGGCAATTTGCTAAACGTTCCAAAGCAAATTTTAGATGCAGTAAGGACAAAGCAAAGGCTATGGTCACAGTAACTATTTTCAACACCTATAAAATTTTTCTATCAAAAAATTTGTATTAGGCCGGCCCGTGACTCACTCAGGAGAGTGTGGTGCTGATAACACCAAGGCCACGGGTTTGGATCCCATATAGGGATGGCCGGGTAGCTCACTGGCTGAGCGTGGTGCTGACAACACCAAGTCAAGGGTTAAGATCCCCTTACCGGTCATCTTTAAAAAAAAAAAAAAAGTATTAGATCCTGTTTCAAAAACAACAGAATTTCATGAGAAATGCCCCTCATATGATTACATATACGTAAGCATTAAAAACATAGTATTATTCATCTCTTCTTCTTTCTCCAAAACAAGGTATGAAATTCAACCCTAAGGCAGTGATACCCTTTTGAATTCAGATCTGTAGCAGTAAAATCTAAAAAACGTGAGTTTTCTGTGAACATATGAATTAGATGAGGTGACAAGAGAATTAAAAATTTGAGGTTTCAAATGTCCATCAACAGATGAATGGATAAGTAAACTGTGGTATATAAGAGAACATTAACCCTTAAAAAGGAAGAAAACTCTGACATATGCTTCAACATGGATGAACCCACTAAGTAAAAGAAGACATAAAAGAACAAAAATTATATGATTGTACTTATACAAGGTATCTAGAATAATCAAACTCATATAGAGATAGAAAGTAGAACAGTGGTTACTCGGGACTAGAAGCAGGGGATGAGAAGTTATTGCTTAACGAATACAAAGTTTCAGTTTGGGATAATGAAAGTTATAAAGATGGGTAGTGGTGATGGCTGTACAACAAGGTGAATGTACTTCATGATACTGAATTGTACACTTAAAAATGGTGAAAATGGTAAATTTTATGTTATGTATATTTCACCACAATAAAAAAATAGGGGTTTGTTTTTACACATAAAGGAAAGCACATCCTCTCTTTGATAAAATGAATATACAAGTGGACATTTTTCACTTCTATTCTCTCCAACAACTTTCAAAGATTACCCGTGTTTTAAAGAGTTCACTGCAGTTCTGGAACAATTTCGATGATGTCTGATATTTCCCAGACAAGCCTCTTTTTTCCTTAAGTTTTTCCAAATACGTCTCTACTTCTTCTGCCTAGAAAAATAGAAAAGACACAAAGCATTAAGTTATCTTTCACAAGTAGGATATTTAAAGGATAACAAATAGATCACCTATAGAAGCAATACAATTTTCATTTTGCTGCTTCAAAAATTAACAGCCTCAGATAAAGACTCTATATAACAGTATCCAAGAATCTAACATTATTAGATTCTAAAGCACAGAATTCTAGTCTTTGGCTCGCTAAGGGTAGTTCCTCTAGCAATTCTGGAAAGACTGGGAAACTGCCAGAGTCCAGAGGGTTTTGTCACAAGAAAATATACTTAAAAGAGTTACTTGACCAAATTAGCAACATCAACAAAAAGATATACTTGTGCTCATAAGCTAAGATAGAGCACAAAACTGTTGCACCCATTCACAGCCCAATACTAATACTCTAAAAAAACTCACCATTTCTGTGGCTACACCTATCAATTCTATGATTTTTCTCCCATACCCATATCTCTAATCTCGTTCTCTTTTCTAAGGTCCAATACCACATCTCCCACCATCTGCTTGTCATCTCCAAACTTTTATCCTGTGGCAACCCAAAATAATTTTTACACTCTTTTTGTTTATCAGCTAGCCAGTACGGGGAACTTCTACACTCCTAACTTGCACTCCCTATGAAGTTAGGATCTGCTAAGCTCTTGATCAGTTTATCCCAAGTTTCAAATGTATGAACCTTTTACTGTAAATTCAATTAGTGATCACTTAAGTGAAAAAGATCAACAATATTTCAAACTGTATTCTGAAAATTTTCTCTCTAAATTGTTCAGTCTTTCCAGTCCTCCTTGTCATATCAATCCTACCCAATATTATATAACAAAAGTAAAAAACAATCACTAACACTGCAAAAAAGATCATGTAAAACCTAATACTAAGGAAAGATTCAAAATGCTTAAGTTTTGAAAAACAGACTGTACAATGGACTTTTTTTAAAGACCAGTCAAATTATCTGTGCAAAGGAACTTCGAGAATAAGAGGAACTTTAAAAAGAAAGAGGGAAGGAAAGAGGAAGGAAGGAAATAAACTGTGAACAGGGGGATGGAAAGAGAATGGAAAAGGCCTGAAAAACCCATCCCGGAGCAATGTATTTCCAGTGCTCAAGTATCATGTACTATGGCAAGTCTCAAAAGTGTAATCCAAGAACCCTTTCACAAGGTCTAAGAGGTCAAAACTACTTTCATAATAATAATAGTATGCTGCTTGTCTTGCACTGATAGTACCAAAGCAATGGTGGATAAAACTGCTGCCCCTTATCAGTAACCAAGGCAGCAGCACTTAACTGTACTAGTAGTTGTACTCTTCATAGTCACAAACTTAGTTTAAAAAAAAAAAAAAAAAAAGACTAGGTTGGCCAGTTAGCTCAGTTGGTTAGACTTATAACACCAAGATTATGGGCTCAGATCCCCGTACTGGCCAGCCACCCTCACCGCCCCCCCTAAAAAAACTTAGTAAAAAAAAAAAAAAAAAAAGACTAGGTTGGCCAGTTAGCTCAGTTGGTTAGACTTATAACACCAAGATTATGGGCTCAGATCCCCGTACTGGCCAGCCACCCTCACCGCCCCCCCTAAAAAAAAGCCAGTTTTATGTAAGAATATCCTTGATGAAGAAATAAAAATTATTATGTTATTAAATCTGGACCTCTGAGTACATGTCGTTTTTAATAATCTAGGTGACAAAATGGGAAGAAAGCAAAATATAATAAATGATTGTTTAGAGACAAAGCACTTTGTAATTGTTTTGAACTGTGAGCTAAACTAGTTAATTTTTTCATAGAGCACATTTACTTGAAAGAATGACTGACAAACTGTATTTCTTCAGACTTGGTTATTTAGGAGATATTTTCCTAAAAATGAGCAATGCACTTCAACTGACAGTATTCATTGCCAATGACAAAATTTGAGCTTTCAAGCAAAAACTGGAATTTTGATAAGTTGTATCAACTACTATGAGCTTAATGACTTCCAATAATTAAGAAGCTCCTAATGAGAGTGGAGGTGAGGTGTCTGGGGATGTTTACTATAAACAATGTAATTTTGAGTTAAATGTAAAATGAGTTAATATTTAAGAGATTTATATAATTCAGTCAACCAATATTTTCTAAATGACCAATGAATAATGTTACAAAATCATACATGGGTAAAAGATCCATTTAAAATGCAAGACATGAGGCTGACTGGTTAGCTCAGTTGGACAGCATGGTGTTGTAACACCAAGGTCAGGGGGTTGGATCCCTGTACGGGCCAGCCACCAAAAAAAAGGTGCAAGACACACCAGTGGATTTTATATTAAAGAGTACAAAAAGTTCACTAATTTGATTTCAGATTCTATATTGCAACTGACCTTTAAGAAACTTCACTTATTGAGTTTTGGTAGAGAATCAAAGACGAGTTTTCCCAATTAGCTGAAAAGGCTATTAAAATACCACTCCCTTTTCTACCTATACATATGTATGAGGTCAGATTTTCTACATGTACATCAGCCAAAATATCACAACAAACTAAGTGAAGAAGGAGATATAAGAATCCAGCTGGCTTCTGTTATGTCAGATATCAACAAGATTTACAAATATGCAAAACAACCTACTCCTCTATATCTTTTTGGAAAAATAACTTTTCACTGAAAATGTTATTTATATTAACATGTAATGAATTTATTATTGCTACTTTAAAATAAATTAATAAATATTTTTATATTTTCTCAGTTTTAATTTCTAATAGAATAACCCACACGAACAAAGGCTTTCTGAAGTCTACAATAATTTTTAAGAATATAAGAGTTTCGAGACCAAAACAGTTGAAAATGGCTGATGTGTCAGGTATGTAAATTGGGAAACATGCATTCTAGTTTCAGCTCAGCTTCTCCATAGCTACATGATACACCTTCCTCTATAAAATTAAGAGGTTGGGACAAAATGACCCCTGTGGTCCAAAAAAAGTCTGTAATTTTATATTCCTTACCTTGAAGTTGTAGATTTCATTGTAACAATCAGCACTTTTCAGATACCAGGTTACATTCAAAGACAGATCACAAGGTTCTCCATCAACTATAAAAGAAGAAATCTTTGTAACGAAAAATGATTCCCAAAATAAAAGATGATTTTTAAACTGTTAACCTACATCCTATTTATTTCCTACCCTAAACTGAGATCCTCAAAGACCATCCCTTCTCCAAAGATAAGGTAATGGGACAATATATGCAAAAGAACTGAATATTCTTCAGATAAAAGTATTGTTCATAAAAAGAAACAGCAGTTACACAGTTATTTAACCTTTTGAAACTGTGTATGTTTTTATGCCATAAAACCTCAGTTTCTGGATTCTACTGGGAAAAACCTGGGAGTGATAAAGCAGTCCTAAATTAAAATCAGTCTTCTATAATCATCCAAATATTTACTGAGCAGAGCATAAGTCTAGAGAGATACAATAGCACAGTGTTAAGACAAAGAGGGGAACAGCAGGAACAAATTATTTAAGGACCCTTAAAAATGCTACATTCTAGTTGGAGAGACAAGAAACAACATTAGAGATGTCATAAGGCAATATTCATGACTATTATTGGTAGTACAAATAATAGTTCCACTGAGAGAGAAAGTCATGGCTTGGATCTTGACAACTATCAAGATTGGATAAAAAGAACAATGAACAAAAAGCAAACATGGTGGGGGGAAGTTAGAAATAGCAAAAGCCAAGATAGAGTATTAGATTTTTTTTTTCAAAGCCCACCTTAAGAAAAGCCTCAATAAATCTCATGAAATCATGAAAGCTTCATGACTCATTAAATATAGTTTGGAACATAATTTTCTAATGGATTAGACATTAGTCTGAAGACTTGGGAATGTAAATCTGACTATATGACTGATTAGTTGTCTCATCGGTATTCCCTTTTATCTTTGATTCCAGCTGTGGAAGGGAAGATATACTTCAGACTCCCTATTTCATGCAAATGTAACAAAAATACACATGACTGCATTTAGTAATCTACTTTTGGTTCACAACAAAAGTAGCAGCCTAACAAAGCTTCCCCTTTGTTTTAAAAATTGTTTTCTGAAACTAATTTGTAAGTTAATGACCAACATATTTTCACAGGGCTTTGTTAGATTACGTAAAAGTCTGACCTGTTGAATAGAATACATAGAAATGATAAAAATGATACTGCAATCTGGCTATGAACTATTCAGAAGAACCATGCAGAAATAGGATTAATTAATTAAAAGCCAGTAAGAACACATCCCCTAATAGATTTGCAAGGAAATTTGGCTGCAAAAATATTATTGCTTACGTTAAAAGCCAACATTTAGAACTTTAAATGGAAGGCTTTAAGAGACAATGAAAATGGTCCTGCCTATTCCATAACTTTCAATACTTCCTATACTTTCTATACTGCCTATTCCATACTTTGACAAAAGTATAAAATCAGAGACAAGTGGCACATATGAAAAAGCATAGAAGTACAAAAGAAAAAGACAATATAAATTTTAAGGAGGTTCAAGTCCTCCAAAAACAATGAAATGTAGACACTTTAAAAAATGCAGCTTGCTGGGCCGGCCTATGGCTCACTCGGGAGAGTGTGGTGCTGATAACACCAAGGCCGTGGGTTCGGATCCCATATAGGGATGGCCGGTTTGCTCACTGGCTGAGCGTGGTGCTGACAACACCAAGCCAAGGGTTGAGATCCCCTTACCAGTCATCTTTAAAAAAAAAAAAAGTCCCCTTACCAGTCATCTTTAAAAAAAAAAAAAGTCCCCTTACCAGTCATCTTTAAAAAAAAAAAAAGTCCCCTTACCAGTCATCTTTAAAAAAAAAAAAAGTCCCCTTACCAGTCATCTTTAAAAAAAAAAAAAGTCCCCTTACCAGTCATCTTTAAAAAAAAAAAAGCAGCTTGCTTAACTTGGCAAAACACCATTAGATGAAAATGCAGTTGAGAAAAATACAGTACCTAAAAAAAAGGACAGAATGGCAAACAGGCTATCAGGTATTCCCAAAGACAAAACCCTGCTATCTCTAACAGCTACTCTTACCTACTACACCAATCTCAGAAGAAAGAACAGTGTGCCAGAGTAGATTTAATTTAAATCAAATTTAAGTCATTGGAAGTAGTATATTCTTCATAGAAATTCTACTTGCTCCTTTCACCCCAAGTAGAATGCAAGCTCAATGAGGGAAAGAAATTTTTCTATCACTTCCCTGTCTAAAACAGTGCTTGCCAGTTAGCTCAGTTGGTTAGTGCATGGTGCTGGTAACACCCAAGGTCCAGGGTTTGATCCCTGTACCAGCCAGGAAAAAAAAAAAAAATCTAGGACACAAGAGTAAAATCGGTGGTATCTCTATGACTCAGAACAGATGAAAACACCATGCAGGCAATCAACCAACATCATTAAATGTAATTCAACTGAGATGTGATTGCATACATGTATTTAATATACTATATAATATATATTCATATACTATATAATATACACACAGATACCATATAAGATATGTGGTATATACTCAACATATATATTCAATATAGTATGTGTATATATGTATAAAAAACATATATAGCCATGCATCACATAATGTTTCAGTCAATAACAGACCGCATATATGAGGGTAGTCAGAGCAGTAGGCTATTCCACATAGCCTCGGTGTGTAGCAGGCTATGCCATTCACATCTGTGAAAGTATACTCTATGATGTTTGCACAGGGATGAATTGCCTAGCAATGCATTTCTCAGAAAGTATTCTTATTGAGCAACAGATGACTGTATTAACATATATGTTAATATATGCAAAATAAATACGTAAGAGAATATAGTAATATATATTTATGTACATATTACATATATTACCTATAATATATATATGTGTACATATATATATGTATAGTAAACACCAGAAAAACACGGGAAGAAAATAAAGCTCACACAAGTAAGTATTCTGAACATACACCAAAAATGTTTATACCTAGATAGTGCTGGACTATTAAATTTAAGAACTTAAAAATACATTGCAAATGACCATCAGAGGAAGAAAATAGGTAATTTAAAAGCTTACACCTTTTAAAAACTCAAACGAAAACTTCATGAAATTCAAAAAACTCACATTTTAGGAAGATAGTGGTATTTCTGAAGAGGATCTTTCCAAAACTAAAATAATTTTTCCCCTGCAAAGATAAAGGAAACATAATTAGTATCAGATCACTTCAATTCCCAAGGCAGAATACAACTACCTAAAGTTACAAAATGTTCAAATTAGTTTCCTTAACCAAAAAGACATCATCTTCCCTTTTAATAAAATTCGACCATATCCAAACTGCAGGATTTTGCCCCTAATGCAAAAACATAATTTTTTTCCCACAAGCCATGAAGTACTCTAGAAGAGAAGCTGCTAAAAATCTTAATTTAACTTAAATCTTCATAGGACATACCCTTTAATCAGTTCATTCCCTTTACTCCCTAATCACTGCCCAGAATAACCAATCGTTTTTTTCAAATTAACTATTCTATGAGCAGACAACCAGAGTTTTATTTTTAAATCTAAAAGGACTTAACTATTAACTACTTTAATAACATCCTAAAACTAAATTTAATAACTAAAATCCTAAAACTGAGAAGCTGGAGATCCTCATCAAATGAATAAAAGCTATAATGCTTGCCCTATAAAAGTCCAAATAAGATTTGGGCATTACAATCAGTGAACAGAGCAGAATGAAACAAAAAGGCCAATGTAGCTTTAAGCTTCAGCATTTCCTGCCTACATCCGGTTCTTGTCCGCTCACATTACTATTCCTCTTACTCAAATAAGGTTTTAAAAGGGGGGAGGGGCAGAAAGGGTCCACCTACCTAGTTAATTGTCCAAAATAAAGACTAGCCTTAATACATTAAATTTGAGAATACGATTTCTTCCACTTTAGTCATTCTCATGTTAAAATACATTTTTTAAGTCCCTAGGCTTCCTAATCACACAGCAAAGCTTAGAATAACCATTTAAAGTTTAAACAAAATCAAACCACCTAGTAAGTTGAACTACCCAGAAACAAACAAACAAAAAAAAGTGCAGAGGAAAAAAGAAAGAAATGAAGACGCCTACCTACATATATTTCTCTCATCCAACCCGGGTTCACTGGATTCTGTGAAACTTCAGCTGAAAGATAAACCACTCTCCGTCTACACATCAAGTTTGCCTCTCCCTCAAGTCAGGCACTGAAAGTTCTGCTACTTTCCTGATGAGAAACCGGTCCACCAACTCCTTCCCGCTTCTTTAGTGGCCCTGACATTCCTATTAGCCCACCTACAAAAGTGCGTTGCTTTCCGCTCCAGGGAGGTGGGTCCCTGTGGGCCAGGGACACGGACACTCCCGGAATCCCACCCCTTTGGAAGTGACTTTTGTGGAACCCGCATGGACTCCTTGGGCCGCCGTAGCCCCTCCTCTTGCTCCTGCGGGTTCAGTCACTATTGAAGTGAACACTCACCGACGGTATCGGGATGTGCCACTTCGATCGGTCGGCAGCAGATACGGGTGTCGGTCCTGCACCGAAAAGCGACAATGGGGACGGCTGAGCCCCCAGAAGAAGAAGAATGACAGGCAACACCTGAAGCCACGCAGCAGCCGCCATCTTCACAGCCATGGAATGCTTACCCAAAGCATTTCACCTTCTTCCGGTTCGTCCCGCCCTCTTCCGGCTCTACTCTGTGGGCGGGATCATCCGGGTCCTTGAAACATGGCGGGGCTTGTTTGCCTTGAGCCCCAGAGGTCCCTCCCCCGGACGCTTGTCACTCCTTGGTGAGGCTTTGGGCCTACTGCGCAGGCGTCGTCCTGTCGTAACACAGTCAACGGGTAAGAGTGGTCGCCTCATGCCACCCCAGCTTCCGTCTTCTCTTCTCCTTTTTCCCAGCCCTTAAAGAGTTTGGGGATGAGGCAGGCACCTCGTGCAACGTTTGGCTCTCTCCTTCTCTCGCTCGCCCCAGCTCCTCACCCTTCTAAGCCAAAGCTGGACGCCGGGGCCAGAAGTCTGGCAAAGCCGTAAGTCTGGCTGCCCGATTGGCGTCTAGTAGTGAGTTGTGCGACTTTGGAGGTATTTAAGCAAAGGCTGGAATTTGGCTGTGGTGGAGTAGAAGTGATTGCGAGACTGGATGGTGTAATAGGTACCCTTCAAAAGCCCCTTCTAACCCTAAAAAGTACGATGCTGCAGTAGACTTTGGCCGGAGACTACAGTCTCCAGCAAAGCCCGGCCGGCACTTCCCACTCAAAACTAAACGGGAAGAGAGCGAGTCAGTTTTCAATATCTGTGGCGTGACCACCATTGAGATAGACCTATAGATGCTTCGCCCCAACCAAGGAAGCCGTCTCGGTCTTCCAGGTTCTCACGCTCTTGATTTTTATCCTCCAGGGCTCATTGCGTACCGCTCTCTCCCCTTCAAAGGCAGTTTTGGTTCCTAATAAAAGCACGTTCCTCGTCAGCAACCTATAAGAAAAATTTGCCAAATAAATCCACGTAGAAACGCTAGTTTGGGCCTGAAAAAACCCAGGAGCAAAATTCAGTATATATCACTCCCCAAGGATCTGGAGGGATTCCATTTCTCAGAAACTTGACGGTGGTAAAGTGCTAGTCGTGAAGTGCTGGTTGTAATTTAGAAACACGGCCAATCGGCTTCTTAAAAAGTTCACCCAGGGATTTGGTCTGGGAGCTGCGAGCCAGTCGGAGCGACAGAGAAGCCATGGAAGCAGCCGGGAACGAGGAAATCAGGTAAAAAGTTACGGTGCTTCTGCAGGGACTGACCCCAGGGCAGGCGATACTACCTTAAAGTGCCTAAAAGCAACATCATGGCTTTGAAGGTTGCAGTGATTATTTCACTTCTTTTTTGAATGTATTTGTGCGCTTAATCTTTATCATTTTTTCTCAGTTCTGCAGGGAGTTGATATTAATGGTTAGCCTGTCATAAACACTTTCGGAATGGTTAAATAACATTAACAGTGGAAATGTTGAGATCAGAACTCTAAGGCATGAATTTCAAGCATGTTGCATTCCAAGTTCAGCTGTATACCCACCTCTTCCTATATATCACTCCAGAGTTCATTCTTCAAAGTTGAAAAGAGGAGACTGCAGGTTTCTCTAATCTTTGTACACTAGATTTTAAAAAAGCGACAAAGACTGAGTTTAATGAAGGATAAACAATTTTTTAGTATAGCCAAATGTATCTGTTTGGGCTTGTTTTCAAAATATTTTGAAATTTGTGTTCAATCATAGTTTCCTCCATATCATGAACATGCTTACTACACATGTATTCAGCCACACTTCTGCATGAAAGCTGATCTGGGTTTTTTCCCTTTTAACCTATAGTCGTTTTAATCAGATGGACGCTAATTTAAATACGTATGATCAAGTAGCAATATATGTACCTCTTGTTAATGTTTTATTCCAGAAACAGCTCTTCCAGAAACTTGGTTTTAATAAACAATGGCTAGATTGTCAGACTCATTTTAAAAAGGAAAAGATTTTCCTTCTGCACCTGTTACTATTCTTATTCTAGCACTTTACACCTCCGTTATAGCATTTGCCAGTTTTATTGTGATTGTTGGTTAGGCTCTTGCAGAAAGCTTGAACACAGTCCTTCATATCCTCCTCAGAGTTCACCACCCAGTAAGAATATTCTGAAAATATTTTGTTAAATAAATAGGTGGATGGGTTGTGGTTATTTTTTGTTTGGTTGGTTTTGGTTTGGGTTGGTTGGTTGAGAGTGTTTTTTGTTTGGTTGGTTTTTGCTCGTTCAGATTTTACTATTGCAGTCATAGCCTTCAGTCATTATTTTAAAAGAAACCTTCCTCATAAGTAATGGTGCTGTTTTTTCATTACTTTCCGAGTAATCCCAGAACTTGATATTTTGTTGTTTACCTTGGATGATTTACGAAAGGATGTTGTTCTGCAGCACATATGCTGTGTTATGTTATGACCCTGACACAATTTTGCATTCCGAAGGTTTATTTTGCATGTTCATACTATAGTTAGAGAAGGTACAAAAATTGGATTCACAAACACTGTATAAAATAAGTTTCTTAAAATGTCTTTTTATTTAGTGTTGAAGATGAAGCTGTGGATAAAAACATTTTCAGAGACTGCAGCAAGATCGCTTTCTACAGGTAAGGAAATTAAATATATTACCTAGATCAAAACATTTCTGACAATATTTCAAAATTGATGCTTATTAAATTTTTGGAAACTGGTAGGCTTTCTAAGGAAATGGTCAATTAGGAAATTTAATGATTAAGGAACTCATCAGATAAGAAACTTTCACTTTAGCTTTATATACTTGCTATTATTTACATTTTTCAATGGATAGGTATTTAGTTTTAAAAGCAAATTGTTTTAAAACTAATTTAAAATTTTTATGTCTTTGAATAGATAATACTTTTACGTAGTTCAAAAAAAAATAAAGATTATACATTGAAAAGTGTTACTCCCACTCCTATTGCCTTCCACCTCATTCCTCATTTTGTCCCTGTAACCAGATTTATTAATTTCTTAGTTATCTTTCCAGTTTTTTTATAAATACATATATTGTTATATCACCCCCTTTCTTACACCAAGTAAGTTTCTATATATATTGTTGTGTGCCTCTTTTTTTCTGCTTTATAGTTTAATCTGAAGAGCTTATATGAGTACATGGAGATTGTCTTCCTTTTTTACAGCTGCACAGAATTCCACTGGGTAGATATACCATCATATATTCAGTCTGTCTCCTCTTGCTAGACCCTTGGGTTGTTTTTAATCTTGTGCTGTAACAGCACTACCTCAATGAAGAGCTATACATACATCATTTCCTACACATGTAGGTATATTTATACAGTAGATTTCAAGGAGCGGGATTACTGCATCAGAGTAAATGCATTTGAAATGTGTTAACTATTACCAGATTTCCCTCCATAAGAATTGTACTATTTTGTACTCCTATTACCATTATATGAGATTACCTGTTTCTCTAGCACTCAAAAAAATTCTTTAAAATTTTCATTTTTTTGAATGTCTGCATTTATGTGATCCTGAAATTGAAATCATAAAAAATTGTACCATATATTTTAACTTTCTAATTATTCACTCTGTTTTCTAGAGGAAGAAAAGCATGTTTTAATTTTGAGCAGATACCTAGAGGGAAGCCTACAGTGAATGCCTGGTCACCTTGTTAAATCACTAGATTATACTGGATTTCCACTAGAATGTATCAAGTTACTACTAAAATGTCCATTTCATGGAAAGAGAGAGGGAAATTAACAAGCTCATAAATGTCATCTATGAAAATTGCCCTTCTTTCTCAATAAAGGAAACAAGATGCCATCCTTTGAACAGTGTTATGTTGGACAATTTCATTAGTATTCTTGTTGTTACTAATCTTATTAGCACTCTAATAATAATAAAGTACATTTATTAGTACTTTAATCTTATTAGCACTCTAATAATAATAAAGTACATTTATTAGTACTTTATTAGAGTACTAAAACTGTCTATGCCCAGTTCACTTAATATCATAGTGAATTTTAATGACTTACATGTGATAATACTGTCTGTTGAATGCTGACAGTCGCACCTAACTCTCAAGCATCTATATACTCCATATTTGTAGGCGTCAGAAACAGCAGCTCTCCAAGAAGTCCACCTATCGGGCATTACTAGACTCAGTCACAACAGGTGAAGAAAGCATCAGGTTCCAAATCATCAATGAAGCAACTAAGGTGAGATAGAAGTATTTTCTACAGATAATAATTTGTTTCTATATTTATTTGGATTGAAGTAAATTTCTTTAAGAACTAATTAAAACCACGTATGCTTCAAACATAAACTTTGTTAGAGAAGGAATGTCATCTTTTTCATATCTGCACTTGTTGGGCCACATTCCGGTGCAAGCACATCATAAGGCGTCTGCCTGTGTGTAGTTCCTATTTTCTAATATAACCCAAGCGGCGGCCATTTTGCAAATACAAGTTCACTGCCGCCATTTCAGTAGCGCTGATATGCACGTAGTCAATTGCTCTTTCTTCCGGGGCCCAGTGACTAAGCAACTTTTTCCTGCTCTGCCATCACCCACCCCCCCAACTCGTGGCCTCCCCTGATTGGGCAGCCGTCCCTTCCCGCTCTCTCTATCTACTTCCGCTTTCTCCCTCTATATAAGCTCCAACACCCTTGCAATAAACAGAGTTCCGGCTTTGACCGCTCTCCTGGCTCGGTGTTTTTTCTTTGTCCCCGGGGCCGAAGCGCAGAGGGGATCGGGCCTGCGACACTCATCATCCCGCTCAGCCCCATAAGAGGTTGCCGCCGGCTGGTCCGGGGTCTCTTCCAGCCCGGCTTTGTCGGTCTCCGGCAGTGGGAGAACCGACATGCACTAATACTACTTTAATAGTATGAATATCAACATATAGATTGCCTGTGCATCAGATGTTTTCCTGGATGTTTTACAAATATTATTTCCTTTTAATTAATCTTCATAATACACCCAACATGTACATTGTATTATCCCCAATTTTCAGATAAGGAAAATGATGTCTAAAAAGTCACTTGCCCAAAGTCACACAGCTACTAACCAGAATTTTCTCCTGCATCTATCAGACTCCATCAAACACACACATGCTTTCTAGTACCATTACACAACACACAATTGCCCATGCAGCCTGGGCAAGGTACAGATTCAGTGAATATCCAAACCTCATAGTGTGGGTAGACCAGGGGAACAGGGGACAGGGAAAGGGACTATGTAGTTGAAAACCTCAGTCACAAGTATTCCATCTTCACTAGCAGATTACCATAGTTATTATATACTGAAAGGATTAGAGCAATATATCTTAAGTGCTTTCTCACCTGCCAAGTCATCACACTACTTCAAATGGGTCAGTCATGAAGGAAGCACTATGGGCTGTGCTAGGAAGTGAGACTGTACACAAGTACCTGATGCTCTCAACCTGACCCTCACTTCCAGGTCATTCCCCACCTTCTAAAGGCATCGTAAGTTTCCTAATCCTCTCAGACCAGTCTAACTTGTAATTCTTGTAACTGAAAGATGTAGTTAAGGCCATGCAGTCTGGATCCCCTAATAACTTGGACAGTAACTCTGCCAACTCACTAATAAATCCCAATTCTGGGAAGCTGACTTTCACTGCAGACCTATGAGACATCTTTTTGTGACTACCATAGCTCCTCCCCTATAGCACTGTACTGAGGAAACTAATTCATGAGAGAAGAAAGAACAAACATTGCTCACAACATCAGTTCTCTATAATATTTTTTATTATAGAATTCAATATAGAGTTCTCTATAATATTTGGAAGGTCTTTAATTTAGAAAGGGGTCCCAACTTTATTTTCAGACAGAAGGATCAATTGTACAATGAGGAATGCTATCTTCATTATGAAGTTTTGGAGATTTTAGTCATTTTATAGATGTGGAATCCTCTACTATAACTTTCTTGCCTAAATTCAAAGTATGGACTTCTACTTACTTAGGGTCATAGTTATGGTGGCAGTACACTTAAGTTCATCTCTCTTAGCTGCACAGACGGGACAGTTAGCCTTTCTCCAACACCTACTGCTGATTCTTATACTGCCCATTTTTCTGAAGGAATTTGCCCCCTTGCTCAGCATCTTTGATACCTTTGAGTTCCCATCTCATAATACCCCCAGAGTCATAGGTCCTCTACTGCTCATTCAGGTCTGCCATACTCTACATCCTTTTGTAGCCTAGTTTGATAGCTATTCATGGGAAAAAATAGGCTAACACTAATTTCCTTCCTGAAGAATCACCCACTATTTACGTGTGGTCTAACAGCCTAACACCCAGCCAAACCCATCTATATAGGGTCAGCAGAAACAGTTGGCTCCAGGAAATGAAACGAGTCTACCAGAGGCCTTCCAGGAGTTTTTAGCCTGCCACCAGATGTCAGGAAACTTTCTGTCATTTTCTCATTTTCCTTCTTGTCTCCATTGTGC
The DNA here is from genome assembly GCF_000696425.1 of Galeopterus variegatus. NCBI lineage: Eukaryota > Metazoa > Chordata > Mammalia > Dermoptera > Cynocephalidae > Galeopterus > Galeopterus variegatus. The sequence goes on along the minus strand of NW_007726230.1, from coordinate 32,717 downwards.
CTAACTTCAGAGAATTGTAGTTGTTCATGGTTAGGATAAGAATCCCTGTTCACCCATGGGTAAGCTTAGTATATTGAGCATCTGAACAATCTACTGTCATGAAGACACATGCTGAAGCAAAGTAAGTGAGGCAAAAATTACTCTGAATATCAGTGGTGAGCCAAAATGAAAATTCTCAACACAGCTTGATATCAGTGCAGTTAGTGATGGACCCACACGCGCCCTTTTACATTACCATAGATCAGTTCTGTCTTCGGATCCTGAAAATATGAGGGACAATGCGGTTCAGGTCAGGTGCCAGGATCAGAGGCCAGCAGATCTGGATGCCTTCAAAGGAAAAGAAGTCACAGTCCAGGAGGACCGACAGGATCTCAGCACAAGACAGCACCTGGCTCAGAAGGGAGCTGAGGAACCTGACTAACAAGGACAAATTATCTGGGATGTCAGCAACATAGCTCCCAAGACTGAGAACTCTGAGGACCCCTTGGAACAGACTCCATGTTCAGGTATTGAAAATATTGGAGCTGCATAGAGAATCTGTGGACTCTGATATATGGCAAATACATGCAAATGTATATGCTGGGAGGTCACCCTGATGAACTTCATTTTAATGTCCTCCTTGTCACATGGAGTTGAGATAATTAATAAGGACTTAAGGTTTCGTGCCCTCTGTCAGTCTGATAGGGATGACAGAGGTCCAGACAGTAATCTCAAAAGTTGTCTACACCTTGTATCGAGATCATTGCACAGTCAAAGAGCCTCCATTAAAGGTTGTTTCTGTGATGAGATGGCTATTTCAAGGGGATTTCACATTAGGATATAGTATGAGTGTGGTCTGGAGATTTAAAACAAATTGCACACATCCACTTATTCAGAATGATAGCTTTCTATTTTAAGTTCAGAGAGACAGAGCCCAAAGTCTAAGAGGATCATATTCAGCTCACGGCAGCAGTTCTCAAATTGCACTGATGAGGCAGATTCTAACAAACCAAAAACTCTTAGTGCCTGCTTGTCCCCACACCTTCAAAACCCTTAAAGCGGTAACTTTGGTGTTGTCAAAATTTGTTGTTACTTTTCAAAATCCTTCCTCCCATTTCTCTTCCCCAATCTGCCCCTTAATAAACAATCAGAAAACAGAACCAAGCTTCATTCAACATTGTCTTAGTTGGCTTAGGTCACCATAACAAAATACCAGAGACTGGGTGACTTAAATAACAGACATTTATTTCTCACAGGTCTAAAGGCTGTGAATTCTACGATCAAGGTGCTAACAGATTCGCTGTCTGATGAGGGCCCTCTTTCTGGATTGTAGATGGCCACTTTCTTGCTGTGTCCTCACGTGGTAGACAGAGAGAGACAGAGTGAGAGCAAGAGAGCAAATGCTCTCTGGTCTTTTCCTGTAAGGGCACTAATCCCACGAGGGAGGACTCCACCCTCATGACCTCACTTAAACATGCTTACCTCCCTAAACCCCCCATCTCCAAACACGATCACATTAGAGGTTAGGGCTTCAACTTGCCAATTTTGGTGGGAAACAATTTAGTCCATAGAAGACATCATGTGCCTAGAACACAGTAATGTTACAGAACAAGCTGAAATGTTGACCTATGTATTACCACTAGGTCAGGACATCCAGACTTTGAAGAAAGAGTTGATTGCAGGTTCAGATGCATAAGTTTCTCACATAAGGTCCCAATATATTCCTGATGACAGAATAATCAGGTAGTTTTTGATAAAGAAGCTTCCAGAAGAAAATCTAAAAAGAAAGTGATCAGGAAAGTGTTGACTGCTCTTTCAGAACTGTTTTGTTTTTTTGTTTTTTCTATTATCAATATTCTACCTTCAATGAAAATTTGACCTGGATTGAGAAACAGAAACAATCTAGTCTTGTGACCTCAGTACAAGGAAATATAGGCTGTCTTCTGAGTCTAGCTAAAAATCATTGCGAGCAAGGTTATCTAGAGCAGATTTTTATCTTTCATCTACTTTTTATTTCTAATTTTATACTTTTTCATGATATGGATGACCATTTGGCAACATATTTATTTTCTTTTTCAGTCTGTTTGCAAGGTTTCACCAGAGACAACAATTTTTCTAGCAGCTTCTCCAAGGATGCGAGGATATCTCTGAGTACCTCAATGAAGTTACCCATTGCCTCTTTATCTAAGCCTGATAAGAATGACATTATGCCCTGCCAGCCCCCTCCTCAGCAGATGAGACGCAACTACTACTTGTTAGCCAGTACTGTATCTGCAGAAATGGCCAGGAACTTGCATCTAATTTGGGGACTTATGAAACAATCAGAAGCACACCTGGGCAGGCTAATTTTCTTTGGGGGATCACACTAATGCCCAGTGTGAGGTCGGCAGTGTACTCCGTAGAGAATCAGTGCTTGCACTAAACCAGCTGACTGCAACTGTGGAAGGGGTAATTTGTGCCCCATAGCAGTTTAATGAGCTCTTTAGATAATTCTCTGGATGCTGGTAGGTCTTGATCAACAGCTGGGAGAGGTGGTCGCTCACTTATCTAGGCCTTTTAGGGGTAGTGTTCCCTATATTATAAAGCAGAGACCTGGTGCCAGAGGAAAAGCAAGACCAACCCATCAAAGTGTTATAGAGTCATAATTTCTCTTCTTAACTCCCACGGCCATTTAAATGTGTGTTCTAGGTCTATTCTGTTAACTCGATTACAGTCTCTACCAGTTGTGATTTCCAGCTCTGCATGAATAAAAAGTTTTAATATAATTGTGATCAGTCTTGCTTGAATATGTAGACAAAGTTGTTTCTACCACCATGATTTCTACAAAGTGATATTTTGATTTGTGGCCATTAAAAAAACTAAAGTTATGGATGACAAACTACCATATTCTAATTGTTTTTATTGATTATGGGAGAAATAAGTTTGGAAGAGGGAATTAATACTCTTTTTCCCAAGCTGTGAGAGGTGGGCCTCTGAGTAAAGGTGTATGAAAAACCAAGTAGAGCCTTGTAGTACTAAAAGAAAATCCAAATTGTATTCCTTCCTCTGAGGATTTATCTCAGCTTCTCTGCTTAAGTGGATGTTTACACATTTTAAATATTTCCAAGGGAGCAAAACCCATGCTCTCTTATCTCATTTAAAATATCTATTTAAAATGTTTAGATGTATGTTTGTTCACTTATTGTACATAAATTGATCTGGCTTCAGTTTGAGTGTAACTGCTACTATTATCTAAGGATTAATACAAAATTCTCAATTTAAGCTATTCAGCTGCCGTAATTTATCTTCTTAATGTGTTTTTTCATTGTCATTTCTGATCACTAATAGGAAGAGATTCGGTAACTTATTTATATATTAGTTTTTCATAAATATCCAAAAAGGTCCCTACCAAGTAAGAACATGAGTATGTAGAAATTCTTAATGTTTTAGAGAGAAGAATATAACATGCATGTTTAGGCTTTGTGAAAGAGGAAGGTTTTGGTGGAAGGATTGTGCAATAACTGTCAGTTAAGAAGCCCCAGGGAGAAACTGTTGGCCACAAAGCTCTGAGGTTTCCATGGAGGTGCCTCAGAGCTCAATGCAGGGAGGGAAAGGGCTCAATGGTGGGGGCTCTGAGCCAGTCTCCACTGCCTTCAACCCAAGTAGCTTTACTTACTGGACTGCTGGGAGTCGGCTGATAATAAAGAAAAAACTAAGTCAATAGAAAAAAAAATAGTATGAGCTAGCTCATAGGAGCAGATGCATACTAGGGTCTAAGGAAATTATGTGCCTGAAACATAAATGGTATGTTGGTGATAATAAGAGATAAGAATCAACCTGGATATCGACCTTGAAAAGGGCCACCCTATCGGAAACATTTGCTTGCTAAATTAAGTTAAAATTAAAATGGAGCTTTAACTCTGATTTGCACATAAGGTCATTATGGTGAAAGCAGGGTTATTGCTAACTCTTCTCATATAATTAAGATTCTTGGGCTGCAGCCTCAAGAACAGAACATACAGACCAGCATTTGGTTTAAAAAAATTTTTTTTGAGAAAGCTATTTTACTAAAAATGGGAGGATTTCTGAGTGCCTACCTAGACACAGTTTGTTAGTCATAGACAGGCAGACAACCTATGTGTCTTGTGCTTAGGATGTTCCTGCCCATTTTTTGCCTATCCAAAGTCCTAATCCCTGAAGGCCCTCTTAAGTCCCTCCTCCAGAGAGACATCCCAGAACCCCTCACTTGAGAGTCATCATTAATATTCTCCTCCTTGGGCTGGCCCGGTGGCGCACTGGAGAGTGCGTCGCTTGGGAGCGTGGCAGCGCTCCTGCCGAGGGTTCAGATCCCATGTGGAGACCGGTTCCCGCTCACTGGCTGAGCGCGGTGCGGGCGCGACACTGAGGGTTGCGATCCCGTTACCAGTCAGTAAAAAAGAGACAAAAAAAGGGTTGCGATCCCGTTGCTGGTCCCCGGTACGGGCACGACACTGAGGGTTGCGATCCCGTTACCAGTCAGTAAAAAAGAGACAAAAAAAGGAAAAAAAAAAAAATTCTCCTCCTTGTTCTGCCACAACAATATTCTTGTCCTTCTATCTTAGCACTTACCCTAGAATGCTTAATGTTAAATTTGTATCTTTTGTCTCCTTTAAATTCCAAGAGTTTAGTCATGGCAATATTAGATGCCAAATAAGTATTAGTTGAACTGAATTTGAGAGAGCAATGGAAGTGTATGTCTAATTAAAGAGAGAACACATAATCTAATAGGATTCCAGCTTGATTTGTACTTGGACATATTTTCAAATGTTAGAATACTGGTGGCACACTTGAAGTAACTCACATATACAAAAGAATATTAAACATGTAAGCAATAATTTCAGTATGATCACTACTACATCATAACCCTGTTTCAGAGTGTCTATAAAAGCATCCACAGTCACAGCACTATTTACCTGCTCCCTTTTCAGTATCATGTCGCTGTTTAAGTGCCCTGATTGCTCTCTTACATTCTCAAGAACTAAAGTTCCAGTAATATTTTTTTCATGCTGGCTTGATATTCTCTGTACTTCCTATCTCTTACTTGTTCCACATTGTACCTATTCTGTATTATATTGTACAGTCTACTTAGTTTGTCCTTCATTTAACAAACTAATAGTAACAATATAGGTTCCCAGTTGTAAACAAATTTGGCATCACACTTCATGAAGAACTTGCAATATACCAGTGTGGCATGGCACACCAGTTGAAAACCACTGTCTTAAAATGTTTCTCTGATCTGGATGCCTCATTTTGTAATCAGCCATTTCTATTCTCTTGGAGTATAAAGTTGTTTTGTGTTTTATTTTTCAAATTCTGTATTCATAGTTTTATGTTGCTTCCATCTCCCATTGTAGGCAGAATATTATCTAAATTCCCCAACTTCTTCAAAAACTTCCCCAGGCCTTATTCCTAGCTGTAGAAGTCCCTTGATTTTAGTGCAGCAAGCCACATTTCATCCACCACTAGAGAACTCCAACGGTCATCATTTTACTCTCTGTTCTTTTCTCTTCTGTGGCCTGCTACCCTTCATCTTTCACTCAGATGGTGTCTAGTTACTCTAGTTTTAACATCCAAACACTGACTGCAAATGTATCTGTAGTTTATCATGGATACAGTAGCCATATGTCCCAATTTTCCAAGGCTGGTTTCAGTTTATGCCTGTCATCTGGTGTAATTATTAATGGAGACCCCTTACACTCTAAAGATTTGTGTTTGGACAATTACATGTTTCCCTAGCCATAGACTCCAAAGAAGGTATTTTTTGTAGCTACCACCGGTATAGCCAAGCAAGTACATACATAGATTAAGGAGATTTTTCTTTTTATTATTGCCATTTTTCTCCAATTTGCCTGGCCTATCATAATTTAAACAAATACTTTTCTGATTATTGTAATTGGTGTAGAATTGACCATCACTTTTGAATCCAATCTCATGTATCTGTTTCCAGGTTCCTCTCCTGGCTGAAATTTATGGTATAGAGGGAAACATTTTCAGGCTTAAAATCAATGAAGAGACCCCCCTGAAACCCAGGTATGAAGTTCCCGATGTCCTCACAAGCAAACCAAGTACTGTAAGGTAAGCCAAGGAATAAGGTATCTTAGATATGCTCAATATGCTGTCTTTATTTTTTTTATTATTTTACTATAAAGGCATTTTTTTATTGAAATGTGTCGGTCATACATATTTATGGGGTACAATATTATATTTATATATATATACATATACATACACAATGTGTGATAGTCAAATCAGGGTAGTTAGCATATTCATTGTAAAAATTTATCATTTCTTTGTGATGAGAACATTTGAGCTCCTCTCCTATCCATTTGAGAACACATTATATAATTATTGTTAATTATAGATTTCCTAGCACTACTGGACACCATTAGAACTTATTTTTCTGGGGCCGGCCTGTGGCTCACTCGGTAGAGTGCGGTGCTGATAACACCAAGGCCACGGGTTCGGATCCCATATAGGGATGGCCGGTTCGCTCACTGCCTGAGCGTGGTGCTGACAACACCAAGTCAAGGGTTAAGATCCCCTTACCGGTCATCTTTTAGAAAAAAAAAAAAAAAGAACTTATTTTTCCGGGGCCGGCCTGTGGCTCACTCGGTAGAGTGCGGTGCTGATAACACCAAGGCCACGGGTTCGGATCCCATATAGGGATGGCCGGTTCGCTCACTGCCTGAGCGTGGTGCTGACAACACCAAGTCAAGGGTTAAGATCCCCTTACCGGTCATCTTTTAGAAAAAAAAAAAAAAAGAACTTATTTTTCCGGGGCCGGCCTGTGGCTCACTCGGTAGAGTGCGGTGCTGATAACACCAAGGCCACGGGTTCGGATCCCATATAGGGATGGCCGGTTCGCTCACTGCCTGAGCGTGGTGCTGACAACACCAAGTCAAGGGTTAAGATCCCCTTACCGGTCATCTTTTAGAAAAAAAAAAAAAAAAGAACTTATTTTTCCTATCCAGCTGTAATTGTGTCCATTAACCAACCTTTTCCTGTCTCTCTGCCTGCCTCCTCTTCCCAGCCTATAATAACCACAATTCTACTCTCTGTTTCTAAAAGTTCAGCTTCTTTTTTAGCTACTACATATAAGTGAGAACATGCAGTATTTATGTTTCTGTGCCTGACCTGTTTCACTTAACATAATGCCTTCCAGGCTCACTCATGCTGCAAATGACAACGTTCCATTCTTTTTCATGGCTGTATAATAGTCCATGGTGTATATATACCACATTTTCTTTATCCATTCATCTGTCACTGGACACCTAGGTTGGTTCCATATCTTGGCTATTGTGAATAGTGCTTCAGTAAACATGGGGTGCGGATATCTCTCTGGTATGATAATTTCCTTTCCTTTGGATAAATATTAAGCAGTGGCATTGCTGGATCATATGGTAGTTCTATTTTTAGTTTGTTGAGGAACCTCCATACAGTTTTCCATAATAGCTGTACAGATTTATATTTTCACCAATGGTGTACAAGTTACCCTTTTTTCACATCTTTGCCACCATTTGTTACTTTTTGTCTTTTTGATAATAGCCATTCTAACTGGGGTGAGATGATATTTCATTGTGGTTTTGATTTGCATTTCTCTGATGATTAGTAATGTTGAGAATTTTTTCATATACCTGTCAGCCATTTGTATGTCTTCTTTTCAGAAGTGTCTATTCAAGTCATTTGCCCATTTTTAAATTGGATTTTTTGGGCTTTTTGCTGTTGAGTTGTTTAAGTTCTTTGTGTATTCTGGATGTTAATCCCTTGTCAGATGAATAGTTGCAAATATTTTCTCCCATTCTGCTTGTTGTCTCTTCTCTCTGTTGATTGTTTCTTTTGCTGTGCAGAAGCTTCTTAATTTGATGTATTCCCATTTGTCTATTTCTGCTTTTGTTGCCTATGCTTTAGAAGTCTTCTCCATAAAATTTTTGCCCATACCAGTGTCTTGGAGTGTTAGCCCCATGTTTTTTTCTAGTAGTTTTATAGTTTCAGATCTTAAGTTTAAGTCTTTAATACACTTTGAGTTGATTTTGATATTCAGAATGTTCTTTTATCATACCTTGAGTAGTGAAATTTATATTTAATTCCTATTTTTTCTGCTACAATCATTTGCAGAGTTAGTATTCATATATTTGGGGATAAGTTTACTCATTTTCTATGTTACCCATTCTGTTTTTTCTTTATCCACTATTTGACTCATCAGCACTTATTAATGGAGAGAGGCAAAACTTTGACCTCTGTTTTTCTTCTCAAAAAGAAAGCAGTTTATTAGCCAGACTTTAGGAGCAAGTAGAAGGAAAGCTACTTAATTTACTCACTCAGATTAGCAGCAGGGCTCCAGAGATCTAATACACTAGCCAAACTCCCGTGCCTACCATAATTTATACATTTAGACTGACTCACGTTTAATTAAGGGTATTCTCAGAAGACTAACGTAATTTTACTTAGAGTCAGAGATAAATTAATAATCAGTGTCTAGATGAAAAAAAAAAAAAAAAAAAAAAGACTATAAGTTGAATTTACAGACTTATCAGGTCTGTAAATTTAGGGCATTAATTGGGAAAAGGTAGGACCCCTCAAAATTGAATAGCAACATTTGGGAAGATTTGGGTAATTCTAAATACCCAAATCTCAAAATTCCCCTGAGCCTCCCATTCCAGCTGAAGCAGCTCTTACTCTGTCCAATAAAGCTGATCCTGCCTTGCTTGAACACTCTGTATGGACCTCATCTAAGACATACCTTGCCAGGGGATTCCAATGATCCTTGTGCCTCACCCCTACCATCCTTCACTGCCTCCAGACCCACTGTCCAATTCAGATCTCAACATGCTCAGAGAGCCAATTACAGTCAAAACCCAGGAGGAGAAGGCTAACATGTGTAAAGAATTATAAGATTTTATAATGGCAAAACCCTGGGAAATATGCATAAAAATAATTTCTGCGGGATTCCTAGACCTGAATGAAGGAACATAATTTTAGATCAGGCTAAATTTATGACACAGGTGCATGTACCAAAACAAGTGGATTTGATATGCTAGCTTGGGAAGCTGAGAGTGGTTCTATTTTCTTGGTTGGTTAACTATAGTCTAAACTCAGCTGTGGATTCTGCTGAATGAAGCTGAGATACCAGGAATTCCTTGTTACAGTGTAGAAGAAACAATCCACAGACTTAGGGAGATAAAGATGTTGAAGTGAATTTGTCATATACAACCAGCCCATCTAGCCCCCAACTCTGTTTCCCAAGAGGATCCAGAAGATACCCCCTTCATTGAGAAATACATTGGTGAGGGAACACTTGAAAAGCATTTTAGTGAATATGCTTCTTTTGTGGGCTGGATATAATGGTGGGTATTGATGCCATGAAAATGGGCTCTCTGATTTCAGTAGAGACGATGAGACTCCAGGAGCAGAGGGAAAATAGCAGCATTTTAGTTGTCGGAGATAAGGTGGACATAATTCCATTACATGCAGTAGGGCCCATGTGGTACTCAAAATGATTTAACTCTCAGAATAGTGAACAGTTTTTTTCATGGGATCCATTAGACTTAAATAGATGGACTAAAGTCCTACTTGATGGAATAATCAAAAGAACTCTAAGTTTAATGAACAGTGAGGCACAGCCTCTCAAGCAACTCCAGACAGAGTTGGTTTCTAGATCCTGAGCATCTTGCTTGAAGGCAAGGCCTAGAATCCATGGAGATGGACTGAAAGGACATAAAAAGAAAATAAACCATCCCTGCTAAGCTTCCCTAAAGAGTCCTGTGACCATTTACCAGGTGACTATCAATGCGTAAGGGGAAATATTTAGACATTTGAGGGATTTAAAGAGCTTACATAATTCCTGAGGATCCTAAACATCCTGTCTACCTGTGGAATTGGAGGCTAATGAGAGTAAGAAGATAAATAGGTAAATAAAAAAACTGACCTGGCTCTATCTTAATGTGGACTCAATCTGTGTTATTTCCATAGTTTCTGAGTATATTGATGGAATGAGAAAAACAAAGCAAAACAAAACAATGTTTAGATTCTGCGCACCTGTTATTTCCATAGTTTCTGAGTATATTGATGGAATGAGAAAAACAAAGCAAAACAAAACAAAACAATGTTTAGATTCTGCGCACCGATGTAACTAGACTTTCCAAACCAAGGTAATAATGATGATGATGCTAGCTAGCATTTGAGTGTTTATTATATTTCAGGCACTGTGCCAAGTGCTTTACATGCATTATCTCATTTAATTCTCTTCAGAAACTCTATTTGTTATTGCTTTTATAAATTACAGATAAGGACACTGAGACCTAGAAAGATTGATTAACTTACCTGAAGTTATACATCTAGTGTGTGGTGGAGTTATATTCAATTGAAGCTCTCTGTCACCAAAACCCATGATCTCAATGACAGTTCTGTACTGCCTTATCTATGCTATGTCACACAAATATTGATTTGCTAATTACTTTGAATTACAAATTGCATTGAGCCATGTAAACCTATAGCAATTTTTTATTCTCTTCCTGTTTTGTTTTGTAGGCTGATTTCATGCTCAGGGGATACAGGAAGTCTGGTATTGGCACATGGAAAAGGAGATCTGAAGTGCTGTATCACTTCAAACCCATTCAAAGTAGAGTTGGTGTCTGAGAAAGAGGTTGTGATGAGCATAAATTCCCTGGGCCAGTTATACTTTGAGCACCTACAGATTCCTCACAAACAAAGGTATTTTTGCACATTATGACACATAAAGACCTTAGGAAAACCTGATTGTGAATTCTAGATGCCTAAGCAGGTAACATATTATCATAGAAAATTGATATGCCTTATTAGCTGTAGTACTGTTCTCAGAAATTCCATCTTTTCATCTATGCAGGTAAATATAGTCTTTATAAAAGTGAAAAGTTCAAAAATGTGAACTAACATGTCTTCAGAATTTCATTTTACTCCCTTACCTGAATCTCCCTTGACTTGAATAGTTACGCAGAAGTTTTCTGGGACTGTCCACTTGATCAAAGCTGTTTGTGTGGGGTCACATGAATTGGAAGGTGATGGTAAAGAAGAGATTCTTCTTCTATTTTTGCCAATATTGTTTTAAAGCTGTAATATTGTTACAAACCAGTCTGTAATTCTTTCTATTTTTATCATAATAATGAACATATTGTATCATTTGCAGAAAGCATTCAACATTTATTATTCCCACATAGTGATTTTTTCTGGGTTTCAACTTATTTCTATTTTAAAATTTTAATATTAAAAATATCTTATTTTCTTATCACAAAATTGACTGATTTGCCTACACTGTCTCCAAGGAGACATAGCAATCCTAATGAATATGTGCCTAAGAACAGAGCATCAAAATACATGAGGCAAAAACTGATAAAACTGCAAGGAGAAATATATGAATTCACTGTCATAGTTAGAGACTTTAACACCCCTGTGTCAGAAATGGACAGATCCAGAAAGCAGAAATCATTAAGGACATAGTTGAACTCAACAGAACCATCAGTCAACTGAATATAATTGACATGTATAGACTAGTTCAGCAGCAGCAGATTACATGTTCTTCTTCAGCTCACATGAAATGTTCATAAGACAGACCACATTATGGTCCCTAAAACCATAATTAAAACCATAATTAAACCATAAAATTAACAGACTTAATAGAAATCAAACAATGTCTGCTCTCAGACCACAATGGAACTAAACTAGAACTCAATAACAGAAAGCTGGAAAATTCCAAAATACTTGGTGATTAAACAATACATTTCTAAATAGCACATGGATCAAAGAAGAAATCTTAAGGGAAATTTTAAAGTATTTTGAACTAAATGAAAATGAAAATACCACTTATCAAAATTTGTGAGATGCAGTGAAAGCAGTATTTAGAGGGAAGTTTATAGCATTGAGTGTATATATTAGAAAAGAAGAAATATCTAAAATTAGTTGTCTAAGTTTCCACCTTAGGAAACTGGAAAAAGAGCAAATTAAATTTAAAGTAAGAAGAATAAAAGAAATATTAAAAATTAGAGCAGAAATCAATGAAATGGAAGACAGGAAATCAATAGAGAATATAAAACCAAAAGCTAGTTCTTTGAAAAGATGAGTAATATCAATAAGCCTCTAGTCAGGCTAACTAGGAAAAAAAAGAGAGAAGACACAAATCACTAATATCAGAAATAAAAGAGGGGGCATCACTACAGATCCCATGGACCTTACAAGGAAAATAATGGAATATTATCAACAACTCCATGCCCACAAATTTGCTAACCTAGATGAAATACGTATCAGAAATAAAAGAGGGGGCATCACTACAGATCCCATGGACCTTACAAGGAAAATAATGGTATATTATCAACAACTCCATGCCCACAAATTTGCTAACCTAGATGAAATACACTGATTCCTTGAAAGACACACTCTGCCAAAACTCACACAAGAAGAAAATAGACAATCTGAATAAGTCTATATCTATTAAATAAATTAAATCAATAATTGATAACCTTCCAAAACAGAAAGCACCAGGCCCAGATGGGTTCACTGGTGGATTCTATAAAGCATTTAAGGAAGAAATTATAACAATGCTCTGCAATCTCTTCCATAAGATAGAAGCAGAAGGAATACTTCCTTACTCATTTTATGAGGCCAGCATTACCCTAATCCCAAAACCAGACAAAGACACTACAAAAAAAATTTAAAACCCTGCATACTAATAATCTCTCATGAACATAGATGCAAAAATTCTCAACAAAATATTAGCAAATTGAATCCAAAAATGTATAAAAAGAATTATGCAATATGACCAAGTGGGATTTATCCCAGGTATATAAAGCTGGTTCAACATTCAAAAATCAATTAATGTAATTCAACACATCAACAAGCAAAGAAAAATTACATGATCATATCAATAGATACAGTAAAAGCATGTGACAGAATCCAATGCCCATTTATAATAAAAACTCTCAACAAACTAGGAATAGATGAGAACATTCTTAACTTCATAAAGAACATTTGCAAAAAACCTACAACTAACATCATACTTAATGGTGAGAATTGCAAAGCTTTTCTGCTTATCTCAGTAAGGAGGCAAAGATTTCACCTCTCACCACTACTTTTCAATATCATACCAGAAGGCCTAGTTAATGCAGTAAAACAAGAAAAAGGGGGGAAATGGTATACAGTTTGAGAAAGAAGAAACAAAACTGTCTTTTTTGACAGGTGAAATGATTGTCTATGTGCATTAACCTCGTATCCTGCAACCTTGCTATAATCAAGGTTAATGTACAAAAGTCAATTGCTTTCCTATATACTAGTAATAAACAAGTGGAATTTGAAATTAAGAAAACACATTACCATTTACATTAGCACCCAAAAATGAAATACTAAGGTATAAATCTAACAAAATATGTACAGTTCTATATGAGTGGAACTATAAATTCTGATGAAAGATTTCCAAGAAGAATCATATAAATGGAGAGATACTCCATGTTCGTGGATAGGAAGGCCCAATATTGTCAAGATATCAGTTCTTCCCAACTTGATCTGTAGAATTAATGTAATCTCGATCAAAATCTCAGCAAGTTATTTTGTGGATTTTGACAAATCTATTCTAAAGTTGTATGGAAAGATAAAAGACCCAGAATAGCCAACTCATTGTTGATAGAGAAGAAAAAAGTCACAGAACTGACACTACCCAACATCAAGACTTACTATAAATCTACAGTAATCAAGACAGTGTGGTATTAGTGAAAGAACAGACAAATACATCAGTGAAACAGAAAAGAGAGCCCAGAAATAGACCCACATACATATAGTCAATTGATCTCTGACAAAGGAGCAAAGGCAACATAATGGAGCAGATAGTCTTTTCCACAAATGGTGCTGAAACAACTAGACATTACATGCAAAAAAGTTATCTTCACAAAAATTATCTCAAAATGGATCAGAGATCTAAACGTAAAAAACAAAACTATGAAACTCCTAGAAGATAACGTAGGAGAAAACCTGGATGACCTTGGGTATTATGGTGATTTTTTAAAATATAACACCAAAGGAATGATCCATGAAAGAAATAATTGATACTTGACTCCATTAAAATTTAAAACCTCTCTGTGAAAGACAGTGTCAAGAGAATGAGAAGATGAGCCACAGGCTGGGAGAAGATATTTGTAAAAGACACATCTCATGAAGGACTGTTACCCAAAATATATTAAGAACTCTTAAAACTCAACAGTAAGAAAACAAAATACCCTCTTAAGAAATGGGCAAAAATCATAATAGACACCTCATCAGAGAAGATCTGCAGATGGCAAGCGAGGATATGAAAAGATACTCAATATCACATGTCATTAGGGAATTGTAAATTGAAACAATGATATTCCACTACACACCAAAATCCAAATGAATGGCCAAAATCCAAAACACTGACAACACCAAATGCTGCAGAGGATGTGGAACAACAAGAACTCTCATTCATTACTGATGGGAATGAAGAATGGTGCAGCTATCTTGGTAGGCATTTTTGGCAGTTTCCTACAAAACTAAATTGTAAGAATAAATAGAGAAAAACACTGGTTTTACCATACTATTACTCAGCAACAATCAACAGAGAATACAGACCTCCGACTTCTGTGACCAAATGTGTGGAAATTTCTCCCCACTGGCAAATCAGCCAGCAGTTCTTCAGCAGACACCAGCTGGGTGTCCTCCAATTGAACTCTGATGCTCTCTACCTGGAGAACCCACAGGCTGAGGGCTAAGTCCCCAAGACTGCCCGTGCCTTCAGATGCCAGTTGTAAGCCCAGGCCTCTGGAGTTTCTGACCAATGAGCTATAAATCAGGGTTCCCACAACCCCCTTTGTAGGTTCGATTACTTTATTAGAGTGGCCCACAGAACTCAGAGAAACACTTACCGATGTTTACTGGTTTATTACAAAGTATATTTTTAGGGATACAAAGAAACAGCCAGATGAAGGGATACCTGGGGTGAGGTCTAGAAGGGTCCCAAGCACAGGAGCTTCTGTTCCAGTGGAGTTGGGGCATGCCACCCTCCCAGCACATGCATGAGTTTAGCTGTCCAGAAGTGTCCAATCGCTGTGCTCTTGGGTTTTTAAGGGAACTTCATTATGTAGGTATGATTGAAGCATGGACAACCATGTAGAAATGTAATTGGACAAAAAGGGTATGCTCTTACACTAACAGACTGGGGAAACCCAACAAAGCCTGTTCTTTACAGGCTCTTGACCTCTCTGTGTAGCATTCCTTCCTCCTGGGCATAGGGTGGGACTCCTCCTGAAATGAGGGTCTTATGACCTACAGTCAGCTAAGGTAAATCTGTGAATTTCCTGTCTGGAGGAGTAAAAGGAGCAGATGAAAAGAGGGCAGGAGAGGTCACAGAGTAACATGAGCCAGGAACCACGGATGAAAGCCAATATGTAAATATAGTAATATCACATCAACATATTCTTGCTATACAATCCAGCAGTCATACTCCTTGGTATTTATCCAAATGAATTGAAAGCTTATGTCTTCACAAAAACCTGCACATGGATGTTTATAGCAGTTTTATTTGTAATTGCCAAAGTATGGAAACAACCGAGAAATGTCTGTTAGTAGCTGAATGGACAAATAAGCTGTGGTACATCTAGAAGGAATATTATCCATCAGCACTGAAGAGGAATGAGTTGTCAAGCCATTAAAAAACATAAAGGAAGCTAAGTATATATTACTAAGTAACAGAAGGCAATCTGAAAGGGCCAGGTGCTATATGATTCCAACTATATGACATTCTAGAAAAGGCAAAACCCTGGGGATAGTGAAAAGATTAGTGGTGGCCAGGATTCAGGGAGAGAGAGGGATGAATAGACAGAATACAGAGCACTTTAGAGTAGTGGAACTACTCTTTATGATACTGCAACAGTGGATAAATGTCATTATACATTTGTCCAAACCCATAGAATATACAACAGTAAGAATGAACCCTAATATAAACTATGGACTTTGGTTGATAATGATGTGTCCATGTAGGTTTGTCAGATTTAACGAGTATACCAGTGTGGTGCAGGATGTCAATAGTAGAGGAGATTGTGCATATGTGGGGATGGAGGTGTTCCTTTCACTTATGCTGTGAACCTAAAAGTGCTCTAAAAAATAAAGTTTATTAATTTAAAAAAATTGTAAGGCAACATACTAGAGAAATTTTTGGCATTATAAGAGTCAAAATTAACATGCACAATACAGAAAGAGTTCTTACAAATCAATAAGAAAAAGAACAATGAGAAAATAAAAATGGGTGATATTAACTGCAGCAATGCATATTAATATATAATTGTCAAAAATTTAATGTTGAGTGAAAAACACATCACAAAAGAATATATATAGTATACTTTTATTTACATAAAAAGTTTTTTTTAAAGGCAAAACCGGGCCGGCCTGGTGGTGCACTGGATAAGTGCGCCGCTTGGGAAGCGCGGCGGCGCTCCCGCCCAAGGGTTCGGATCCCACGTACAGACTGGTTCCCGCTCACTGGCTGAGCGAGGCGCGGGGGCGACACCGAGGGTTGCGGTCCCGTTGCCGGTCCCCGGTCCGGTGCGGGGGCAACACTGAGGGTTGCGATCTGTTGCCGGACACGGAAAAAGACAAAAGACAAAAAAAATAAAAAAATAAAAAAAATAAAGGCAAAACCAAATAATATAGTATTTGGGTATTCATATGTATGTGGAAATACTATAAAAAAACCAAGGGAATGATTAACACGAAATTGAGTAAAGAGGGTACCTTTGATGTGTGGGGAAGGAGGCAGATGCATTTAAGAGAGGAGCATAGAAACTCCAAAGGAACAAGTCACTTCCGTTGCTTTAGCTCAGTGGTGGGTTCATGGTTGTTCACTTTAGTATTATTCTTTAAGCTCTGCATATACATTATATACTCTTACTCTTACTATACGTGCTGTGTTTTATACTGAAGACAAAGATTAATTTATAATGAGTAAGAATAAATAATTCACAGAGGAATAAATAGAGGTATCAGTAAGTGTGTAAAAATGTAGTCTACTCCATTGGGATCATAGAAATACAAATTAAAATGTGTTATCTTTCCTAAAATTTTAGATTGGCAAAGACTCAAAACATTGATAAAGTCTAGTGTTGTTAATAATGTGGGGAAATCAATACTCAAATACAACTAAGGGTGGAAGAATAAATAACCACAATCATTCTGAAAAACTGTACATTATGTTACTGTGTACTAGGGTAACTGATTGAAGGGAGCTATGTTTTACTTGTTTACTTATGTTTTGTTGAAATATTGTGAGCATGTATTACATTTATATTAGAAAATTGATAAAGGTATTTTAGAAGGGTTGACAAGAAAATTTAAATACATCTATATTTTTATAAGAAATCATTAATGTTCATTTTTGTGAACTCATTTTTATAGTGTTATATTGCAACACCGAGGGTTGCGATCCCGTTGCCGGTCCAGTCCGGTACGGGCACGACACTGAGGGTTGCGATCCGTTGCCGGACACGAAAAAAGACAAAAAAAGGAAAAAAAAAAAAAAAGAAAAAGGAAAGTGTGGTATGTAACAAGATAGAGACATAGGCAGGGGCAGTTCTGTGAAGAGACTTGTAATAATTCTTTTTTTCTTTTTAATTTATTTTTCTTAATTGGAATATGATAATCATATATATTTATGGAGTATGATATATTTGGGTACATTCATACCGTGTTCAATGATCATATCAGGGTACTCAGTATATTCAACACCTCAAACATTTGTCACCTCTTTGTGTTGGGAAACATTCAACATCATCTCTATTAGCTATTCAAAGATTCACAGTACTTTGTTTTTGACTGTAGTCTCCCTATATTGCTACAGAACACTAGATCTTATTCTTCCTATCTCTCTACAATTTTGTATCTACTGACCACCCTCTCCCCATTCCTCTCCTCTTGTTTCTAGTTTCTAGTAACTACTATTCTACTCTCTACTTCTATGAGATCAACTTTTTTAGCTTCCACATATGAGTAAGAATATGTGGTATTTCTATTTCTATGCCTGTTATCTCTCTTAACATTTTATTCAATAAATGTTTGTTGGATACCTCCTATATGCCAGGCATTGTTCAAGGAATTGGTGATATATCATTGAACAAATCTAAGTTCCCTATTTATCATGGAGCTTACTTTCTTCTAAGCCATATTAACCTTTTTGAGTTTATCCTAAGAGCAAGGAAAGTTATGAAAAGGTTTTAAGTAGCAGAGATACATGTTCTTGTTTCTGTTTTTAAAAGATTATTTTGGCTGACTTATGAAGAATGGACACTCCAAAAGTCTTCTTTTAGCTATGGCCACATGGGATGGTAAAAAATATTTTCAGTGCAATGAAGACAAATGCTTCTTCCTCTTGAGAACTGACCCATATTGATGAGCATGGGAGAATATTTTTTCCATTTCCAAATAGAGAAGATAAGGGCAACTAAGGCATAGCCTTACACAGTTTTGTGATAGTGTGTTAAATCAGCTTTTGGGAGATGGCAAATTAGATAGCTTAGGTGGTGATTCAGAGTCACAGACACCTTTGCAAAAATTTGATGAAAGCTATGAACCATTTCTGTAAAAAGTTTTTTAAATTTCATACTGTTTGAGGGAATTCACAGGCTCTAAAGCCTATCAGTGGACCTCAGGATAGTAACTCCTACATTAAGGATTCAGGTAGAATAAAAAAATGTGTAGGCTCACTTTATAGAACCTTAAATTATGAAGAAACAAGTACATTAACCTTTAACATGGGCAAAGAGCTCATTTTAAAGAAATACGCATTTCACACACAATTTTTAAAAAACTTTTTCATCCACTAAAGAAAAGGAGATATTTTAAAGCTGAGAAAGTTTACAGCTCTAGATCAGAAGATTATGGACTTGAATAGTTACTGCCATTTCAGTTGACTTGACTTCACAAACCAGCACAAGATATAGCCAGTAGTTTGGCTAATTAGGTGAGGGGAAAAAGTGCTTGTCTCGGCAAAAATAAATCTCTGCTTAGGCTCTCTCAAAACAGGTCTAAGTTATTTGATTCTAAATGTTTGTCTCACATGTTTAAAGAAAAAAAATTACAAAGAAAAAAATTTTTGTTTTTGGTGGCTGGCCAGTGCAAGTATCTGAACCCTTGACCTTGGTGTTACCAACACCACACTCTAACCAAGCGAGCTAACTGGCCAACCAAGAAAAAAATTTGACTGCATTTTTTAAAGTGCTTTCACATCATTTTGGTTCATGTAAAAGTAGTCATGTCAAATGGTATGACAATTCCTCAAAAAAATTAAACATAGAATTACAATATGATCCAGCAATTCCACTTCTGGGTATATACCCAAAAGTGATGGCAGGGACTCAAACATATTTTTAAGCCCATATTCATAGTAGTAGTATTCACAGTAGCCAAAAGGTGGAAGCAACCCAAATGTCCATCAATAGATGAGTGGATAAGCAAAATGTGGGTATATACATACAGTGGAATATTATTTAGCCTTAAAAAGGAAGGAAATTCTGATACATGCTACAAAATGGGTGAAAATTGAAGACATTATCCTAAGTGAAATAAGCCAGTCTCACAAGGATGAATACCATATGATTCCACTTATGTGAAGTACCTAAAGTAGCAAATTCATAGACAGAGAATAGAGTGGTGGTTTTGGGTGTGGGTGGGGGGAGAAATGAGTAGTTATTGTACAACGGGTATAGAGTTTCAATTTACAAGATGAAAAGAACTCTGGAGATAGATTGTGATGATGGTTGCACAACAGTGTAAATGTACTTAATGCCACTAAACTGTATACTTAAAAATGGTTAAAATGGTAAATGTTATGTATATTTTAGCACAAAAAATAAATTCATGTGAGCTATGCAACAGTGTAAATGTACTTAATGCCACTAAACTGTATACTTAAAAATGGTTAAAATGGTAAACGTTATGTATATTTTAGCACAAAAAATAAATTCATGTGAGCTATTGTTCATAAGGATGATTATTGACATTTATATAGAACACAGATTTAATTTGTAAATGTAGTGATATCACAAACTAGTCTTCTTAGAGATGAACTTATTTGTTTTTTAATAATCCAAATAAAATACACTATTGTGGTAACCGCATTTGTTGCAATTTATAAACTCAATTTGTTCCCCTTTTTGTACCAACAGGAAAATCAGGAGGATCTGGGCCTGTGGGAAGAGAAATTTGGAAAATTTGTGGATGTCAAAGCTAATGGTAAAATTGAAACTGGTGTAGTATTAAAACAGATCATAAAACAAAATGGCTAAATATTTCTCTCTAAAAGTCCCTTACACTTTCGCACCTAAAACAAATGACTTCTTTAATGTGAATAGACATCTCAGATTTGGGTCTCCTGTCTTTTAATAATGCATTGCAACAGAGAAATAGTGATTATATGCTTTTTATGGGGAATGTAAGAGAAGTATAGGCTACATGGAGCTTATGGTCTCATGCAGGGGCTGGGCCAGCACACTGCTTGCACTGTCCAGTAAATCAGACAGCTACAAATTCCATATTCTACTTATTTGAAAGTAAAGTGATGAGAAGCCACGTTCTAGAGCTCATCAGTTCCAACATTCCAAGCCAGTGGTTCTCAACCTTTTCCAGGCCTCCCCATCATTCACATGGGTCATTCACATGCCCATATGTGACACTTCTTTCAAGGCTTAGTGATGTGGTTTTGGGGGCGCTGAAATGGGGAGTTTGTCTCTTTAGGAGATACCTTTCTGATATTTGGGGCTTTTGTGGTTAGAAAAATACTCACTTTCTTCCTTCCTACTCCCTAACCTGTGGGATAACAAAACACTGCCTCCTTGAGAATCCCTAGTCTATAGCCATCTACACCTACAGCATAGTATGATGATAAGGGCTGACAGAATGCCCCAAATTTATACGTAGGGTGTGTTCTCAGGCTCTCCTTTCTGTAATGTCATAATCTTTTTTACCCTCTCTGTAGCACCCCTTTTCCACAAACTCCTACAAATAAGGATCACTTGGTATCAAATACTTTAACTTAAGCATGAATTTTTTTTTTTTTTCTTTTTGTCTTTTTTCGTGTCCGGCAATGGGATCGCAACCCTCGGTGTCGCGCCCACACCTCGCTCAGCCAGTGAGCGGGAACCGGTCTGCATGTGGGATCCGAACCCTCGGTGGGAGCTCCACCGCGCTCCCAAGAGGCGCACTGTAGCAGTGCGCCACCGGGCCGGCCCATAACTTAAGCATGAATTTAAGTCAGTGTTATGCCTCCTAGTTATTTGAATTTTCCCATATTGCTAAAACAATTTTTAAACGAAAGACTTTGTCTTCGTTTAAAAGAAGTTTATATACCTACAATCACAGGAAAGTAGTATTTTGAGGAGTCAGAAAAGCCCTCCTGGTGCCCTTGACATTATAGTCCCTGTAGGTAGTCACACAGGAGGCTGACAGTAAGAATAAGTGATCAGATGGAGGACACCCAGTCATTCATCTAGTGAAGATTGAAAGTGTTCACTATCCTTTGCTTAAGCACAGAAGTACACAATATATTTTAGGAAAATTTTAATTAGGAAAATATCCAAAGCTATATAACCATGTTTTACAAATAGAAATGAGATTTACTATAAATGAGGACACAAAGAACTTTAGCACACAGCTAAGTAACATAACTAAGTGACCAAAACTTTGCCTTGTATATGTTTGTATCTCCATAACACCTGACAGTAACATCTTACAGAGAGTCAATATACAGCATTTGCTGATTGATCAGCGCAAGCTTGGGTTTCTCAATCCCTAGTCCATCTTGCTATGCTCATAGTTAATTGAATGTCCTTAATTGATTGTCCTATTGAGAAAAAAAAAACTCAGTCAGTATCCTGGTCTCTGCAGGTCCTGCCTCCATTGGTTTGGATTTCTCTTTGCATGGATTTGAGCATCTCTATGGGATCCCACAACATGCAGAATCACACCAACTTAAAAATACTAGGTAAGTGAAAGTAAGAATTCTTGCAGGAGGCTCTGGTTTCTGGATTGAAAAAAATTTGAAAGGAACATGTGTGAGATTTCTGAGCCAGTGCTAATATGTGCCAGGCCTTTTCCTCCTTGATATGGCTTGTGGATTTTTAAGAACCTTTCTAGAGTGATCACCCAGAGCAATGGTTTTCAATTTTTATTTTATTTTTTGTTAAAAATTAGACAATTATAAAAATTATAATACTGAACCTAAAAATATAGAGGAGGTAAAAATACGGAGCTGCTATGGTTGAAGTAGAGTGGAGATCTTTATCTCTGGGTTTCACTTTCACCCCCTCAAGGCCTTTTTGTGGAACCCTGAGAGAATACACTTTGAAAAATTACTGACCTAGAAAAAGGCTTTTACCAAAAGGGGACAGTGAGCCAGAGAATGGACAAGTGTAGCCTCTCATATCACTTTTGGTTCCCTCAGGGAAATTATTTCAAGCAAACACTATTGACAAATAGATGCCAGAGGCATCAGACTAAGAACAAACAAAACCAAAGAAAAACAGGGTCTGCTTGGGTTGCCAGGTTCAGGTGCTGTTTACTTGACAGATAAGCAAGTCCCTCAGAAACTGTGCTGCTCTCACAGTAACCTGAGCTCTGCACTCCCCACCCCTATTCAATTCTGTTCTTTCCCTATCTAGCTTGTTAGGACACTATCCTTTTGTTTTAGCTGTAGAAAAGTGTTCACAAAATTCATCAGTGGATACTTATTGTGTACTTGCTATTGTGGAGATTCATGGTAGACAGTCTTCCCCTCAAAAGAGATATTTAGAGGCCGGCCCGTGGCTCACTCGGTAGAGTGCGGTGCTGATAACACCAAGGCCACAGGTTCGGATCCTATATAGGGATGGCCGGTTTGCTCACTAGCTGAGTGTGGTGCTGACAACACCAAGCCAAGGGTTGAGATCCCCTTACCGGTCATCTTTTAAAAAAAAAGAGATATTTAGAAAAGATATCTAAGATATGGGATTATGCATGCCAGTTGTCACATGAGGGGATGCCAAAGGAATCAAAGGAGGAGGATCACATTCACCCAGGTTGGGTTAAGAAACCTTTTGGGAAGTGGTAAGAGTTGAGCCTTGAAAGATGCATAGGACCTAAGTGTTTGCAGAGGAGAGTGGAGCTGTTCTATCCATTGATTATACATCTGTGATGGTAATTGATGATAATCTTTATGTTTCAGTGATGGAGATGCTTACCGTCTTTATAACCTGGATGTCTATGGATATAAAATACATGACAAAATGGGCATTTATGGTTCAGTGCCTTATCTTTTGGCCCACAAACTGGGCAGGACCTTAGGCATTTTCTGGCTGAATGCCTCAGAAACACTAGTGGAGATCAATACAGAGCCCACAGTAGAGGTGAGCTATGGATCATAGCTGCATGCCATGCTTAAAGAAGAGACAAAACCACATTTTGTAGATATACCATTGTGTAGTATGTGGTATATCTACACAATGGAATACTACTCAGCTATAAAAACGAATGAAATACTGCCATTTGCAACAACATGGATGGACCTTGAGAGAATAATATTGAGTGAAACGAGTCAGGCAGAGAAAAAGAAATTCCACATGTTCTCACTCATTGGTGGGAGCTAAAAAAACAAACAAATTAATTCACCCACATACACACACAAAAAAAAACCAGGGGGGTGTGGGGAAGAAGATATAACAACTATACTTTTATGAAGTTGTTACAACAAGCAAACGGAAAGGACATTCTTGGGGGGGAGGGGAGAGAGGGAGGAGGGAGGGAGGTGTCGGTGATGGGCCATAATAATCATATACAGTGTATATTGACAAAATAAAAATTTAACGAAAAAAAAAAAAAAAGGAGACAAAACCAGTGCAGTGTAGTCATAGCTCTTGTCTTTGTAGTGGCAGTTCTCTGCCACCAGAGGCTTTGCAGTGTAATCAGTGAATATCAGTAGTATTTACTAGAGGAACAGACTGTTACTTACATATGGATGGGTGTTCTAAATTAGAGTGAAATTTCTCAGATTTTCATTCCATTTCTTTTCCAGTATACACTGACCCAGATGGGCCCAATTGCTGCTAAACAAAAGGTGACATCTCGAGCTGATGTGCACTGGATGTCAGAGAGCGGAATCATTGATGTTTTTCTGCTGACAGGACCTACACCTTCTGACATCTTCAAGCAGTACTCACAACTCACAGGTATTTGCATTGGAAGTGCAGTTTCCTCTATTCCCTGTATCATCACTGTCTGCTAGTGTTCTAGGAGTGGGGGTGAGCTCTTCTCATCATCACTATCCTCCTCACAAGCACTCTGGTGAGAGCTCCCCTGGCTTTGCTCAATGGTTACCACCCGTCTCCTGCCTACCACTTTCCAAATTTTTTTTTTTTTTTTTTAAAGATGACCGGTAAGGGGATCTCAACCCTTGGCTTGGTGTTGTCAACACCACGCACAGCCAGTGAGCCAACCAGCCATCCCTATATAGGATCCGAACCCGTGGCCTTGGTGTTATCAGCACCGCACTCTCCCAAGTGAGCCACAGGCCGGCCCCCAAATTTTTGTTAAAATTATTTCTCCCCCATTCTCTTGTTTTTGTGGATTTATTTATTTTTTTCTTTTCTCTACTCTGATTTTAGTTGGATTTTAGGAGGGGAAGGAGATAAATGCAAGTAGTTGACCAGAAGTCCTTCATGTTATCCGTAGATGTTTCGACAATAATTTCATGACAGTTCTTCCTGACTTCGGTCTCTTTCCCTCCAAGTCGGTCTCAGCACTACTCCCTGACTTCATTTTTCTAAAACATAGGTCTGCTAAGGTTGCATCTTGCCAAAGTTTTGATGGCTTCCCTTGAGAAAAAATTCAGAATTCCCTGCCTGAACTACAAGGCCCTTTACAAACTCTCTCCCATTTTATCTTCTACTGGTGTCTCTCATATTGTTGTAAGACCTGTGCACCGTGCACAAATCTCACACATCGGGATGGCTCACTTCACAAAGACCATGAGACAGAGACCGATGCAATCAAGCAAGAGGAGTTTATTCCAGCATGCTAGGGTCACTCAGTCTCCTGGACAGAAGCGACCCCGAGCTCTTAACACAAGCACTTTTTATACAGTTTTTTTGACAGACTGTTGCAACAGGATGAGTTGTATGCTGCTTATGGGTTATCTGAGGCGACCTTTAGATTTATTGGTGGGCTTTAGTGGCTGGCACCCCGATAAGGAACAGTGTATTTCCCAATCGTTTATCTTCCTTGTGGTCTGGTCAGGTGGCCTCTAGATAAGGAACTGGTCAGTTCCTGGAACCAGGTGGTGATTACTCTCTTCCTGGAATTTAGCATGCCTGGGCCCGCCTTGATTATGCTTGTCTTTTACATTAACCCCTTAGAAGCTGCCTTACTTAAAATGGCATTAGTTATGTTTTCCCATTTTTAGCAAGCATTTGTACAGAAGCAAACTGCGCATGTTAAAGTTATACTTTTCTTCTACACTGTAACACCCTAGATAATTTATTTTTCCCTAAACCAGTCATGTACTTCTCTGCCTCTGTGTCTTTTCTATTCCCTGGGCTTAGAATGCACATTCTAGGCCCAGGGAATAGAAAATAGAATAGAGTGCATATTTTCCCTGTCTTGTATACTCCTACTTATTCTTCGGGGTCCAAACCAAGTGTTACCGCCTCTGTGAAGTATTTAAGACTCCTCACTTCACCACAGGTGGAATTTATTAACCTCTTTATATTCCCGTAACAATAGGCTGACACTTTTTTTTTTTTTTTTTTTGTCCTTTTTGAGACCGGCCACATCAGGCTCAGCCAGTGAGCGCTGTGAGCGCACCGGTCATCCTTATATAGGATCCGAACCCGCAGCGGGAGCACTGCTGCGCTCCCAGCACCGCACTCTCCCGAGTGCGCCACGGGCTCGGCCCTAGGCTGACACTTTTAACATAGCAGTTATACCTCAGAGCAGAGCAGTTTATTTATATCTGCCTCATTAGCCAAACTGTCGCTTCCTTGAAGGCAGGGACTATGCTTTCTTCTACTGGATATTCTAAGTATCAAGCTCAGTGCTTAGTACCCTGTTAACATTCAGGAAATGTTCATCAAATGAATAATGATCATTGTAGTGGTTGATTCAGTTGTCGTCTTCCTCACTTAGGCACACAAGCCATGCCTCCTCTCTTCTCCTTGGGGTACCACCAATGCCGCTGGAACTATGAAGATGAGCAGGATGTAAAAGCAGTGGATGCAGGATTTGATGAACATGACATTCCTTATGATGTCATGTGGCTGGACATAGAGCACACTGAGGGCAAGAGGTACTTCACCTGGGACAAAAAAAGATTCCCAAATCCCAAAAGGATGCAAGAGCTGCTTAGGAACAAAAAACGTAAGGTAAAATAAGCCAACATTTCTGAACCTTTTAATTACAAAGCTCCTAAAAATTTTTAAATTTGTCTTGGCACATTAGTGGAGGAGAACCATCTGATAAAAATGGCCATAAAAATAGTACATTCAAATGTAATCATAACTGTGATGACCAAGAAAATGAACAGTGAAAAGGTGCTGACTCCATCCATCCCTGCCCTGGTTGCCTAGGTCCCTGTAATGATGAAGGGCCCTACCATTTTCAGTCCCATTGGTTATGGCCACCCCATAATGATGTGATGGACTCCCCTGCTCCCCACTCAAAATTTGGTGCCAGTGTCAAGACCGATGACACCATACATGTACCAAGAGTATACGAAAAAGTTTATTCTTCACATAATGAGGCTTTCTGCGGGGAGCAGGGCTGGCTCCCAAGCTGGTTTAGAATGACTTTAGAGAAATGGATCATAGCTGCATGCCATACTTACAGAAGAAACAAAACCACTGCAATGTAGTCATAGCTCTTGTCTTTGTATTGGCAGTTCTCTGTCACCAGAGGCTTTGCAGTGTAATCAGTGAATGTCTTCTGAGAAAAGAAACTGGATCAGCTTTTATGGTGGTTAGAGGGTAGGGCTAAGGTGAGGTTTCTTGCACATGGGCTGGGGCTTACATGATTTGAACTTCCTGCTGACTGTAGAGGAGGGAGCTCCAGGGCTTACTTTGTCAAGTTGCCCAGATGTGGACAGAAAGGTAAGGGGGTGGGCTTGAAAGTCAAATATCAATAATGGAGTCAGATTCTTTATTACAATGTTTTTCCTGCATGCTTCCTTGATGGACTCCACCTCTCAGTCTGGCCAAGGAAAGAACTGAAATAGGAAATGAGGAGGGGGAGAAGCCACTGGAAAGTGTATGATGCTGCTTTTCTGTTCCAGGAGTGGTGGTGGTGGTAATAGCAGTAATGAAAAGAGGGAGGGAAAGAAGAAGATAGAGAGAGGAAAAGAGGGGCAAAACCCCATATGTATCATACAAATGAGTACAATCCCCCTCCCTGAAATTAAAGTTGCCTTTTCAGTCCATTCCTTTGATCCCCCAGGATTTTCACAGGTGGCCAGAACCAATCCTGTTAACTCCTAATTTCCCAATTAAGAGATAGCTACCATTATCAAGCACTTGTTATGGGCTGGACAGTATAATAAAACACATTATTCTGTCCAGTCATCACAAAACTATGAGGTAGGTCTTGTTACCCCATTTTTCAGATGAAGAAGCTTAGGCTTAGAGTGGTTTGGTAATTTGCACAAAGTGATAAGTAGCAGGGAAAGAATCTGAACCCTGGTGTGACTGACTCCAGAACTTCTTTCCTTATAAGCAATTATTTGTTGAGGCCTTTGAATGTTCAAGATGCTGTGCTACTGCGAGAGGGAATACAGAGATGAGCTCCTTGGGATTCTACAATGAGAGGGGAAAGGCAAGAATTCAGCCACCACAATACAGAGCAGTAACATAAGGGCCAAAGAAAGTTGGGGGTGGAGGACAGGCCAAGAGAGGAAAGAGTATATTCTGCTAGAGGACTCAAGCAGGGCTTTGTGCCACAGGAGTATTTTAGATGAGCCCTGAAGGCTGAGACTCTAACTAGTGGAAAGGGGGCAGAGTAAGAGAATAATACAGCCAGAGGATGGAGCATCCAGGGGCGTTTGGGAAGCAGTGTTCAGGCTGGTTTGACAGGGGAACAAGGCATGAGTAGTGGGGAATCTGACCAGAAAGGTATGGACCTTATCGTAGGCTGCTTTGTATGCATCTGGAGACATTAGAAGTTTTTCAATAGGGGGTTAATATCCAGAACCTAACAAACTCCTTCAATTCAATGACAATGACAAAAAAGCAATTAAAAAATTGGTAAAGGACTTAGACATTTTTCCAAAGAAGACATAGAAATAGACAACAAACACATGAAAAGTTGCTCAGCATCACTAATAATCAGGGAAATGCAAATCAAAACCACAGTGAAACACTACTTCACGCCATTAGGATAGCTACTATAAAAAAGAAGAAGAAAATAACAAGTGTTGGTGAGGATGTAGAGAAATTAGAACCTTTGTAAGCTATTGGTGAGAAGGTAAAATGGTGCAGCTGCTATGGAAAACAGTACAGCAGGTCCTCAAAAAATTAAAAATAGAGCTACCGTGTGATTTAGCAATTTCCACTTCTGGGTAGATACCCAAAGGAATTGAAAGCAGGAACTTGAACAGATATTTGTACACGCATTTTCATAGAAGCATTAGTCATGGTAGCCAAAAGGTAG
Organism: Galeopterus variegatus; assembly: GCF_000696425.1. NCBI lineage: Eukaryota > Metazoa > Chordata > Mammalia > Dermoptera > Cynocephalidae > Galeopterus > Galeopterus variegatus. The sequence goes on along the minus strand of NW_007726230.1, from coordinate 4,037 downwards.
AAGCAACTCAAGTGTCCATCAGTGAATGGATGAATGGATAAATAAAATGTAGTATATACTTGTACATACAGTGGAATATTATTGAGCCTTTAAGGAGGAAGGAGATTCTAATACATGCTGCAACATGGATGAAACAATATATGCTAAGTAAAGTAAGCCAGTCACAAAAAGGCAAATACTGCATAAATCCACTAATACAAAGTAACTAGAGTAGTCAGTTTCATAGAAACAAAAAGTAGAATGGTGGTTGCTGGGGGCTGGGAGGAGGGAATGAGGAGTTTTTGTTTAAAGGGTATAAAGTTTCAGTTTTGCAAGTTGAAAAGAGTTCTGGAGATTGGTTGCAGAATAATATGAATGTACTTAACACCACTGAACTGTACACTTAAAAATGATTAAGATATACAATTTAAAATTTTAAAATATTGGTTAGAGCATGGTGTTATAACACCAAGGTCAAGGGTTCGGATCCCCAAACTGATGAGCCACCAAAAAAATTTTTTTTGTTAAAAAATAATTTAAGAAAAATGGTTAAGATGATAAATTTTATGTTATGTGTATTTTACTACAATTAAAAATTTTAGAAAGTTTTGAGCAATAGCCAATTAAACTTAAGTATGTAGGATGGATTAGAATGGAGATGAAGAAGGATGATTAGAAGGTTGTTCTAAGAAATGAAGTGGTATTGAGGCCCTAGACTGGGTAAGAGTGATGGTATTGGAAAGGCAGGGGGAGATGCTAGAGACAGGGAGCTGTGGCTCACAGCTTTTCTCAAACCTCCTTCCTAAATATTCCTGTACCATTGGGCTTGAGGGTTTCTGTTTGTTTGTTCTTTACATGTTATTCTCTGGGTTGCTTTAATGTTTGCTTTTATCAGTGTTATCTTAGCTTCTTTTTTTTTTTTATTTTTTTATTTTGTCAATATACAATGTAGTTGATTATTGTGTCCCATCACCG
>NW_007726230.1:0-212 GCF_000696425.1 Galeopterus variegatus | reverse complement strand
ACCCTGACTAAGTCAATCAGTCTGTCTGTCTACTGTTGAATTCAGAAATTGGCATTTTTATGTAATTTCCCCATGTGACTCTAACGTGCAGCTAGGGATGAGATCTATTGATAAAATTCAAGGCTGGCCTTTATAAAGCTGTTTGAGCTCAGTTCCCACTGCCTGGTCCATTGCTGCACTGCATCGTGGCCCCAACACTCCTGCCCCCTGCC